>NW_022196904.1:14493015-14553141 GCF_008632895.1 Mastomys coucha
CTGGAATGAGGAGCCTTGTGACTGGCATTCTGTGCTGTGCCCCTTGAATGGGTCATTGGGACTTTCTGGGGTGGGATCAGATGCATTTTTTTCCAGGGCAGAAGATCAGGTTACTGACCCCAGTGAGGTTGGGGACATGTGAAGAATGTAGAAGAGAGGCTGGGCAGGATCTACTTGGGATTCTAGTGCAGTGTTCCTCAACCTGCCCCATGGTGGTCCTTCAGAGAGAGGGGAACTCACTTGAGCACAAATCTAGTTCCTAAGAATCATGGTGGAAATTCTAGCTGAGCACAGGTAAAGGGGGTCTGAGGGTGCTGAAGCTTCCCTGACAGCTCATGGTGTCTCCCAAACCTGGCCTTCCGCTCAGAGTGAGCAACTTCATCTTGTAGGACACATGCTTTCAGAGCATCTCTCCCAGGAGCTGAGGCTCTAGTCCCCACACTCCCCTGTCCCAGAACTTGTTTCCCAAGTCATAGTCAAGGGTAGTTCCCTGTTACTGTGTAGCTTCAGGACCTATCTCTGCAGTTATTCTGACTTTCTCCTAGTCCCAGCCTCCCCACAGAGGCCAGGACCAACGGTCACTCCACTGCTTTGCAGCCTCATGTGGCTTTTCATTACTCCGGGGCTTTGCTTAGGACAAAAGAAATTGCTGATTTCTAAATGGGACCCACTGTTCTGCCTGCCATTGACCTTTCTGGCTTCCTCTTGTGTGGCATTCTTCTGAATTTTGTGTATCCCAGCCTTGCTGTCTCCTGCCTCAGGGTCTTTACATACTCCCCTTGTTTCTAAACGTTCCCTTCCCTGGTATTGGTTAAGTCCTACATATTTGTCACCACTGCATGAGAACCTCTTGGTCCCTGCAGAGGAGGCTAGGGTGCCTTGGTGTCCCTTCCTCATACTCAAGGGTTTCTGGTTCTATGTGTTTAGGAAGGACCTGCCTCTCTTTCCTGGGGGCCTCTGAACGGTGAGGCCCCAAAGAGTCAGATTCCTTTGGCCCCTCCAGAGCCTCCCTTGCTGCTAAAACCTTCTGAGTATGTGTGAAGGGCTCTTCTGAGGCACACAGAATGACATGTCAGGGTGGGGCCAGTCAGTTCCAGTCTAGATGGGGTGGTTGTCAGTGTGTGCATGAGTGCTGGGACATCCAAGAGGACACTGAGGCAGCTCCCCATCCCCAGCTGTCTGACAGCAAAGATGCTTTCAAGAAGACATGGAACCCCAAGTTTACCCTCCGCTCACACTATGATGGCATCCGCTCCCTGGCCTTCCACCACAGCCAGTCAGCACTGCTTACTGCCTCTGAGGATGGGACACTCAAACTGTGGAACCTGCAGAAGGCAGTTACGGCCAAGAAGTAAGGGTGCCACCTTGGAGGGTGTGGGGCCTTAGGACCTGGGGTCCTAGTAACGGGATTCCTCTTTGCCCACAGAAATGCCGCACTGGATGTGGAGCCAATTCATGCTTTCCGTGCTCACAGGTAGGGAGATGGCTGAGCCTGTGCTAAGCCCTGCAACCCAGCAGCATAGATGGGCTGCTTTCTGCTGCCCTGGAGACCTGGAACAGTGGAGACTCTCTTTCGTGGTCCCTCCGGACAGTGGAGCCTTGGGCACACCCCTTACTCAGGGGCCATGTTGGTTCCCATTGTGGTTTCACTGAGGCCCCCAGAGCAAAGATGCCAAATTCCTCATAGCATCCTTAAACTATACCTAGGAAAGGAGATTGACTGGTGGGAGGGTTCAGTGGCTAAAGGTACCTGCTACTAAGCTTGACAACCTACGTTTGATCCCCAGGACTCATGTGGTAGGAGAGAACCAACTCCAGAAAGTTGTCCTCTGACCTCCACATGCGCATTGTGATATATGACAATAAATAAGTTTAAATGATATTTTAAAATAGCTAGAAGAGCCAGGCATGGTGGCACACACCTTGGATCCCAATACTTGGGAGGGAGAGGCAGGCAGATCTCTGTGAGTTCAAGGCCAACTGGTCTACAGAGAAAGTTCCAGGACAGCCAGGGCTACACAGAGGAAACTCCATCTTGGAAAAACAAAAACAAAACAAGACAAAACTAAAAGCTGGGAGAAATCCTCAAGCCCCCATAAGCAAGGAAGGCCTGAGCCTTAGCTGCCTTGCATCACCTTCCCCTTGCACCCTGCAGGGGCCCTGTGCTGGCAGTCACCATGGGCAGCAACAGCGAGTACTGTTACAGTGGTGGGGCCGATGCCAAGATCCACAGCTGGAAGATTCCTGACCTCAACATGGACCCATATGATGGCTATGGTGAGGAGAGACCCTGCCACTCCCACCTCATGCCACAGCTCTGGGAAGTAGCACTGTAAGGCTCCTGGTCTGCCTTAGCATTAAAAGGGTGGAGCAGAGGGAGATGAGGCAGGAGTCATAATGGTGAGGGGAGAGTTGGGCTACATTTGTGGGTCAGTGTGAGCTGGGTTTTGGGGAACAGGGTCTAGCCTGAGTCAGGGCCATGATAGGCTTGGTCAGCTTGGTGGACAATGCTGGGGATGCCAGCTAAGGTCTTATTGTGGGTCAGGGGTTTGTTAGAAACAGAAGAGGTGAGCTGAGAAACATCGGTGGGACCGTAAGTGGCAGGGAGTTTAGGCTTTGTCCTTTAGCCCTTTAAGAATTAAGTGGAGGCCGAGCGGTGGTGGCGCACGCCTTTAATCCCAGCACTTGGGAGGCAGAGGCAGGTGGATTTCTGAGTTCGAGGCCAGCCTGGTCTACAGAGTGAGTTGCAGGACAGCCAGGGCTACACAGAGAAACCCTGTCTTGAAAAACCACAAAATAAATAAATAAATAAATAAATAAATAAATAAATAAATAAATAGAAAAGAATTAAGTGGAGAAGCTGGAGATGGGGATCAGTAAGGAGGTAGAGTAAAGCCCTGGGCTCATCCCGATGCCACATGAGCTGGGTTGATTGAAATGCTAAGGTCATTGTTGGTTACATAGGAAGTTTGAGGCCAGCCTGGACTACATGAAATCATATCTCAAAAACAAGCAAACAAACAAACAAACCAGAAAAAAACAAAAAACAGACAAGTCTTTAGTCCCAGCACTCAGGAAGCAGAAGCAAACAATGCTCTGAGTTCAAGGCTAGCCTTGTCTACATAGCAAGTTCTAGGCCAGCTGGAGCTACATAGCGTCTCAAAAAAAAAAAAAATTGTTGGCTTATCTTATGATGGAGCAGAAATGGCAGAGGAGGGATAACCACAATCACAAGTTGAAGACCAGCTTGATTATGTGATGGGTTTCAGGCCTGCCATGCCACATATCAATCAAGCTGCTGTCCGGACAGAGTGAATCCTTATTGGGAGAAAAAGATCTTCTCCACCCTAAGAAAAAGTTAAAGAGGAAATGGTAGTCTTAGTGCTCAGGAGTTTAAGGTCCAGGTCAGCCTGGTCTACATAGAAAGGTCTTGTCTCAAAATAACATACTACATAGGACCAGCAAGATGGCTTAGCAGGTAAAAGCATCTGCCATCACCACTGATGATCAGTCCCTAGAGCCCACATGGTAGAAGGAGTCCAACGAGTTGTCTTCTTGCCACCAGTTGGCTTCTCACATACTTGCACTCATGGACACATACATACATACACATCCACACACCACATAAACAAATAAGCAAGCATGCATGTAAATAAGTAAGTAAAAGTGCTGGGCAGCAGCAAGGCACAATGGTGCATGCCTTTAATCCCAGCTCTTGGAAGGCACAGGCAGAAGGATCTCTGAGGTTGAGGCCAGCCTGGTCTACAGAGTGAGTACCAGAGTCGTCAGGAGTGCACAGAGTGACCTTGTCTGGGGGTAGCGGGTGGGCATGATAAAACTGGACAAATGAGTAGGTGAGTGGGCAGGTAGATGGGTGAATAAGAGTTAAGTAGAAGGGGGCTGGAGAGATAGCACAGCTGTTAAGATCCCTGACTGCTCTTCCAGAGTTCCTGAGTTCAAATCCCTCACAATCATTCCTAATGAGATCTGATGCCCTCTTCTGGAGTGTCTGAAGACAGCTACAGTGTACTTTCTTATAATAAATAAATCCTTTTTTAAAAAAAGCAAAAAGTTAAGTAGGAGGTAACACTGTCTTGGGAACACCCTCACCCATGTTCTTGGGTGTTTCTCACCTTCCTGAGGACCTCATTTTGTATTAACTCCTATGTCTTTGTTTATTCTATTTTAAAACAAGGTCTTGCTCTATCTTAAGGCCAGTTTTCAAGTCTGTTTTTAAGAAGTCTTTTACCCGGCAATGGTAGCATACACCTTTAATTGAGGCCTGCAGCCTGGTCTACAAAGTGCATTCTAGGACACAGAAACCAGGTCTTGAAAAACCAACCAAACAAACAAAGGTCTTTTACTAGGAGAAATGGACACCAAGTCCCATCCCTTACAAAGAAGCTATTTGCAGTTGGTTCTTGCTGAGGAAGGGACATTAGCTGTCTCTGAGCCAGTGTCACTGAGTCTATCAGTGACTCCAGGGCAGGCCTCATGCCTAGGAGTCGTTGGACAACTCAGAATAGATTCCATGTTGCTGGGGGAAATTTTATGTTTGTTTAATTTTTGGCTTTTTTTTTTTAAAAAAAAATCTTCTGACCGGGCGGTGGTGGCACTCGCCTTTAATCCCAGCACTTGGGAGGCAGAGGCAGGCGGATTTCTGAGTTCGAGGCCAGCCTGGTCTACAGAGTGAGTTCCAGGGCAGCCAGGGCTACACAGAGAAACCCTGTCTCGAAAAACCAAACCAAACAATCTTCTGCTTTAGTCTTAGTCTTTTAGAGAGAAAGAACATGGCAGTAAGGGGGTAGGAAAGTCTGGGAAGAGCTGGGGAGGGGACGAATATGATCACAACAAAGTTTAAGAAAAATTCTTTTAAGTACATTTTTTTTTAATTAAAAAAAAATTTTTTTCAAGAATAAGTACATGTTTTAAAATGTCTTATAGGCTGCATGTAGTCATGCACACCTTTAATTCCACCACTTGAGGCAGAAGACAGGCAGAGCTCAGTGAGCCAGCCTGGTCTACATGGTGAGTTCTTGGCCAGCTGGGACTACAGAGTGGGATTCTTTCTCAAAGGAAAAAAAAAGAAAGAAAGAAAGAAAATAAAAGAAATGTCTTTATTATAGACTCCAACTCTGCTTAAGTAAAAAACATTTTTATTTTGGTTTGGTTTGGTTTGATTTTTGTCTTTTTTTTTTTTTTTTTTTTTTGAGACAGGGTTTCTCTGTGTAGCCCTGTCTGTCCTGGAACTCACTCTGTAGCCCAGGCTGGCTTCAAACTCCACCTGCCTCCCTTCTATTTGTTGGAATTCAAGGTGTTTGCCACCAACCATTGCTGACCATAAAAAAATAAAAAAAAAATTAAAAATTTTTTAAGTAGTTAATTTTTTTTTTATGTGAAGAAATACCCAGAGTTCCCCACCTCCTCCATGCCTAACTTCTTGATGTTTGGTGAACTCTTTTTACATGTATTTGTGTGTTACAGATGGTCTTGAGTCACTGTCTGGGTGCTGGGAACCAAGCCTGTAATAAAAGCAAGTGCTCTTTACCACTGAGCCATTTCTCCAGCCCCACTCCCACCCTCTTTTAAAGATAGGATCTCACTATGTTGTCTTGCCATCCTGGAAATCTTTATGTAGGCCCAGGTTGGCCTTAAACTCACAGTGATCCTACTGCCTCTGCCTCCTGAGTGCTGTTTACTCTTGAACATGGCCTTGTGCTAAATTTGTTGTGGCAGAATACAGAGTCAGTTATAATAATCATCTGGGAAGGTCAGGCATCAGTCCTAAGTGAACTGCCATGTTTCAGGTCTCAGCTGGACTTGACCCAGAACCAGGTGGAATCAACAGCTAGAGAGACCACAGAAGGTCCTTTGAGCAGCAGAGGCTGAGAAAGTAGCAAAAAGGGGCATTGCAGGGGCTTAAAGGGGGCTGACTTGGTCAGCAGAGTCCGCCTTTCCCTCATGCTCCACTGGTACCCTGAGCTGCTGACCTTGGCCCTGAAGAGACAGTGAATGTGGAAGCCTCATTTTCTAAGCTCTTGATCTTCTCCTGAGCCCTAGAGTCAGAGGAGCTTATGGGCAGTGGGCAGGCACCCAGGTCCCAGCAGAGATGCAGCCCTTGGGCCAATGAATGTAGCTGGTGTCCCTGACAGTCTGTTTCCTCCTGGCCTGTCCAGACCCAAGTGTGCTGAGCCATGTCCTGGAAGGCCATGGGGATGCTGTGTGGGGTCTGGCCTTCAGTCCCACCTCCCAGCGCCTAGCATCCTGCTCTGCCGATGGCACCATCCGCATCTGGGATCCCAGCAGCAGTGGTCCAAGCTGCCTCTGTACCTTCCCCATGGCTGGAGGTGAGTTTTGACCCCAGTGTCTCACAAGCAGGATACAGAGCTCAGGACTCTGGTAGCTCCTGAGGAGGGCCCCCAGCCACAGGGCAGGACTGGCCCTCTGAGTTGCCTTCTCTCTTCCCCTGTGCTCTCAGAACACGGAATTCCCACCTCAGTAGCCTTCACCAGCACTGAACCTGCCCATGTCGTGGCCTCCTTTCGTTCTGGTGATACTGTTCTTTATGACTTGGAAGCTGGCAGTGCCCTTCTCACATTGGAGTCCCGAGGGAGCAGTGGTAAGGGCCCTTGGCCAGGCCAGCCAATAAGACTGGGGGTTGAATGCCCATAGGACCCCAGTTCCTTCTGTGGTTCTGGGGACCTAGCCATCAGTGAGATGAGAAAGTTACCCATATGCCACAAGCAGGAAGGAAACAAGGCTCAGTGGTAGCCAGCTAGCTTGACACAAAGGGCTGGGTAGCATGTTCCCATTTGCAGAAGTGGCCTGCCCCTCCTGCCTCTGTCCGGTCCTGCTTTCCCCTCAGTCCTCTTCCCCCTCTTCCCACTGACCCTCCAGGCCCAACACAGATCAACCAGGTGGTAAGTCACCCAAACCAGCCTCTCACCATCACTGCACACGACGATAGGGGCATCCGGTTCCTGGACAATCGGACAGGTGAGACCCCCATTGTGTTTTTTGGGGTATGGGAGGCATGGGACAAGAGCAGAGCACATTCAGACTACCAAATCCTGGTGTCTACCTTAGGGATTTTCAGACTCCCTGCTCCCAGCCGTTCAGCTTCCCAGATAAGACAAGTAGTTGTGAGGGACTCCCAGCCACTCTCTATCCTCCCTCCAGGTAAATCTGTGCATTCCATGGTGGCCCACCTGGACGCAGTCACCTGCCTAGCTGTGGACCCAAATGGCGTGTTCTTGATGTCAGGAAGTAAGTTGAACACTTCTTGCCGCTCCTTCCACCAGAGGGTTGGAGGCAAAGAGGTGGGGCTACAGCCATGTCAGGCAACTCTACTCTTGAGTGTGCTAGAACTTACCGCCTCAACCTCATTGACTCTCCTTGGGAGCCCTGCCTGGGGGTCAGGGGAGGGGATTGTTCTTGTGTTGCAGGCATGTGGTGATGGGATCAGAGTTTGAGTACTTGATTCATCTCTGCTTTCAGACACAGACTCAGCAGCTGTCAGCTCTAGAATGAGTGGATAGGTCCTTCAAACCAGTGTCAGCTGCAGTGAGTGTGTGCACATGTGCTTGTAGATGTGCAGGCAGTGGTAGTGGAGGCTGTGGGGAGGCTCAGAGTGAATCACAGCTTGCTCTGCCTGATGATGCCATGTACTACTCTGCTGAGCAGCCACACCCAGGTCTCCTTATTCCCTGCCCAATGGTATTAGACCCAGTCCTGTTACCATCTTAAGATCTGAGGCTCTGTTTTCTGGGCTGAGTCCCTGGAGCTGGGCTGACTTGAGGAGCAGAGCCTCAGGCCAGTCAGGCCCCCTCATGCCCAGCAAAGGCCCTAGCCTAGGCTGGTCTGCTGCTGTCACTTCCACCCTCAATTCCCTGCAGCCATCGTTCCTCATTGGCTGCCTGCTCTAGACCCTTGTTGGCCATTCCTCTACCTGGAAGGCTCTGGGTTGTTTATCCAGTCACTTGGAGCTAGTGTCTACTGTTTTCTTTTTTTTTTTTTCTTGTTGTACTGGGGATAGAATCCAGGACCTTGGGCTGGCCAAGCCAGTACACAGCCACTAAGCCACACCTACTGCTTCGAGCTGTTCTTGTTCAGTCTCCCTGCAGGCTGAGAGCTGCCTGTTGTATGTAGCAATTGCTCCCAGAATCCTTACATATACTTGGCGGTTAGCAGAATGGTGGACAGGATGGGGACGAAAAGACTATCCTTAGGGCAGAGCCATGGGAGGAAGAGAGCTGAGCTGATTCTGCCCCAAGGACTTTACCTCAGGCCAGGTGAAGGGTTCAAACCCCAGGTCTGGGCTGAAACAGCCTCCTCTGCTCCACACCTGTGCAGGCCATGACTGTTCTCTGCGTTTATGGAGCCTAGACAACAAGACATGTGTGCAAGAGATCACGGCCCACCGCAAGAAGCATGAGGAGGCCATCCATGCAGTGGCCTGCCACCCCAGCAAGGCACTTATTGCCAGTGCTGGTGCTGATGCCCTAGCCAAGGTCTTCGTATGATCCCACCTGGCCTCACCCTGGCTACACAGTGTCAGGGAGCGGGGCCAGGCAGTGGGGCTGAGGTAAGGACCAGAGCCATTTGTGTTCTAGATAGGAGTGCAGACACCCAGTGTCCTTGCCCCAGAAGACACCCCCATACCCAACCCGTCCCCCAACCCCATGATCCACTTGCCTGTCAGTTTGAGTTGTGCCAAAGCCCACAGTCCTATGAGAATAAGTGAGGCTTTCCTGAGAAGACAGAGGGAGGAATCAGAGATAGCATGGGGCACTGTCCTAACCAGCTGCCTTCCCTTTGTCTCTCCAGGCAGCCCCCAGCCTCCCTTCAGAGGCTCTGAGTCTTGGCCTCTTTCATCTTCCTGGAGCCTGGTGGTGCTAACGGCCATTTCCCCAGGAATCACCCCTCAAGGATGGCCTCTGGGGTTTCTGCTCATGCCCCAGTCCCAACTCCTGACATAGCTGTCGTCCTGAGTTTGACACAGCCCACGCTGGGTGTCCTTCGGGATCTGATTTTGTCCAAGATGAAAGAAGGTGCCAGGCTCCATCCTAGAGTGCCACCTCCCTCATCTGACGATGACGATGAAGGGCTGTGCAGAGCGGGCTCTCCTGGGCCCTCCTATGTGGGCCCCAGGTTGTCCTTTTGGACCTCAGTCCCTTCCTCTTGCTTTCCAACACTAACCAAGCCTCTGGGGCCAGGCCTTCCGAGGAAGGGCCTCTACTCCTCTGGGGCATTGTCCTAGCCACAGGCCCTCTTTGAGATGTAGAGGGTGGAGTGGCCCTGTGCCCCTAGCTCGCTGTATATCTGTATAAAGGAATGGGATTTTAATGGCGCCCACCCCACGTTATCACTGTGTGATAGTCTGTCAGTCTCCTCCTTGCTCCACACTTTGGCCTCTATTTATTTCACTCTTTATTTGGGACCCACCTTATGCCCTCAGTTCCCCTTTCAGGTTCCTGTTTATAAGCCCCTTCCTTTTTGCCCCAACTTGTATGTGAAAACAAATTGTCTCAATAAACCCTTTGGAGTAAGATAGGTTTCCCAGGCCGTCTGTCAAGGGCATAGTGGACAGTAGGGGAAGGCCACTCCTCTGCTTTGGTTGAATGGACTCTGAGGAGAGGGCTATATGGTGGATTGGGGTTCTGTGATAGAATGAGGTGGGGAACGAAGTGACATGTCATGGAAGGGTGGAGGTGGAAGCACGTGGCAGAATCTCCATGAGCCTCTCCTTTCTGTCCCTCAACATGGACTCCCCTTGGGCAGTGAGCTAATGAGCTATTGAGCATATGCTGGGATAGAGCAATGAACAATTTAGTTGAAGACCCCTTGCCTGCTCAGGGGCTGAGAACAAAAGCCCCTTTCCTGCCCCATGCCCACTCTTGGACTGACAGACAACAAGAAGGTAGGCTTACCAGACCCAGGCAGAGGACAGGACGTGCAGGCGCCTAGCCCTCAGAGCAGTACAGAGTCCCCTCCCCTTACCCATGTTTAATGTCAGCTGGTGGAGGTGAGGCCTTCTTTCACTGCCTTCATAGCTATAGTGGGGTAGGACTGGGAGTCCCATCCTACAGAGCAAGAGTGAGACGGTCTGCTCAAGGGCTCTCCATTGACATTCCAAACAGCAGGCACAAGATACCTCACAACCTCTACCTTCTAGCCCTGCCACAAGGGTCAGGGGGTCAGAAGGGCAGTGAGAGGAGAAGGTACATGTAGGCATGTGATTTTGGGGGACACTCATCAGCCAGGCTGTGAGCTCCACGTGGTCTTGCCTCCCTGTCTGTCCCTCTTTGCAGCTTCCCCAGGTGGTAGTTTGGGTTCTCACTCCAGCCTCAGACTTCCTTTCCCCAGCCCCTGTCCCCGGATGTGGTGACAGCCAGCACTGTACCTCAGCTGCCCCCAGCAGCACTGAAACAGTAAGGGGGCCTTGTGGACAAGTTGCTGCTGTGTAAAGCTCCAGCTTCCTGGATGTGAAAACTATTGGAGTAGAAGTCAAAACTGCTCTTGATGGAGTTAGGGTTGACTACACAGGCCTGCCTCACAGGCTCTCAGTTGATGTTAGCTTTTTAGATTTCCTGTTATTGCACTACTATTTATTTCGGAGAAGGGTGGAGGTCGGGACAACCCACAGTAGCTGAGCTGGTTCTTCTTTGACTATATGAGTATACAGGATTGAACTCAGGCCCATGAGCTTGGCTTCAAGTGCCTTTACCCACTGGGCCATCTCACCAGCCACATGTTGGATGATTCGGTTAACACACCCACCCAGGTGCCCCTGAATGATTTCCATGCCTTCCCTTGCTCTGCAAAAATTAAAGGCAGCCACATCAACTCAACTTTAGCAGTGTCCAGGCACCACTTTCTAGAATACAGTCTCATGACAGAAAAACTAAGGCTCACAGTGGAGAAGCCCATACCTCAAGTCACACAGCCAGAAAGATGTAGGCACTTAGTCTCACGGGAGGTCTATCAAGTGACCTCCCGTAGGGAGACCTTGGTTGGAGGGACAGGCTTCATACCCTCAGCTCATTGGAGACAAACCTGAGACTAAGCTATCTTGTGCATCCTGAGGCCTCGACTAAACCACCTGTATATACTGGGCTTGTTGAGCTCTGTGTGTGTGTGTGTGTGTGTGTGTGTGTGTTGGGTGTGAGGGGTGGATAGTAGCAAAAACTGTAAAGCCCCGGGACTTGACACCGATTTCCGACCCTTTCCCTGCGGTGGGCACCGGATGCCTGACAGCCTGACAGCTCACTCCTTCAGCAACCAAGCGCCTGCCCCACCCGCGTGCCGCGGTGGACTGCGGCGAAAAGTCAACTTTCCAGGCTGGACTGTGCAGAGGAAGCGCTGATCCTTCCGCCCTCCTACCCCCAGCCACCAAATTCCCCCCAACTCCTTGGTGCAGGGTCCCGCCTTCCCCTTCCGTCCCAGTAAGGCCCGCCCTGTGATGTCACGATGCCCTGCGTTGATTGGCCAGCTGTGCCATCGCTCCTGAGACTTCCTTCTGGGCCGCCGCCGCCGACTTAAACTTTGAAGGGGGAAAAAAATAGAGCTACCCGCGCTGTGCGACCCTCCCTTGTCCCCGACCCGCCCCGCCTTCGGTAACGCTCCCTCCTTCGCCGCCCCCGATCCAACTTTCCTCCAACTTTCGCGACCTGTGAGAGTCTCTTCTTTCAGCCCTGGCCCTGGAAACCCTTCTCCTCATCCCTGAGCCAGTCGGCTCCCTACGATCCACTAGATCCCTGGCCAGACTCCTGCTTTCTAACCCCAAGGCAGAGCATCCTCAGGCCTGCTCTGACTTTGGTTCTGCCGTCAAACCCACGGGGTCCTGGGATTCCCCCTGCTTCGCTCTCAGCCTTCTTTCTCCAGGGGCCCTTGGGTCGCAGTGTCTTTTGATTCCAGGGACCCTGCCTGCCCGACTTTCTTTTCTGGTTTCTTCCAACCTTCCAGTCTCAGTGTACCCTCCCCCAGACCACTGTTTTTCTTTCTGAACTCTTCTCTCTTGACCGGAGTGTGACCCACTAGATTCCTTTTTCTCTCATTGCCCAGGATCCCGCCATCCTCGAGTCTCTCAACCTGACAGATTTCTCTCTCAAATGCCTGTGTTCTTACCAGCACCGCACGAGAGCTCTCGGATCTAGGTCCCAGGTTCTTGGTGAGCTCTGGGCAGCGGTCTGGGTCTGGCCCCCATGGCCGCCGCCCCCTCCCATTCCGCCGGACTCCCCGGCTCTCCGGGGCCCGGGTCTCCTCCGCCCCCCGGTGGCTTGGACCTCCAGTCGCCGCCACCTCTGCTGCCTCAGATCCCGGCTCCGGGTTCGGGGGTCTCCTTCCACATCCAGATCGGATTGACCCGAGAGTTCGTGTTGTTGCCGGCCGCCTCGGAGTTGGCTCATGTGAAGCAACTAGCCTGTTCTATCGTGGACCAGAAGGTGAGGGAATTGGGGGCTCTCATGATAAAGGGAGGAGGCTTCGGAGGTGGCCTTGGGTTGTTGGGAGGGGAGAGGGGGGCCTAGGTGACAGACGAAGAGGGGCACTACACCCTAGTCGTGTCCTCACTCCACCACCGGTTTGAGAGAGGCCCGGATAGGGGTGGGGTGCCCCAGAGGCCTCCCCAAATTGCGTGTCGCTGCTTGTTGTTTTCTGCAGCCGGCAAGGAGGAAGGGAGGGGCCTACCAGGTGTGGAGTGGGGAGGAAGGGGCAAGTGGGAGCAACTGATCAGGAAGACCTTTTTTGATGGGCCCATCCTGGGCCTCTGGTCTTTGGAAACAGTAGAAATTGAAGCCATACTGGCCAAAGTGATCGGGTGACATGTGTGGGTGTGGGTGTGTGGACAAGCTGCCAGGGGCAAGCAAGGTCTCAGGATACAATCCCTAACCTTTCCCAGGCCTGAGATTGGGTGTGAAGGAGCAAGGCACTCCTGTGTACCTCCTTGGCACCCCCCAAAACCCTTGCAGACTTCCCTCTCCTCTCCTAATCAGTTCCCCTCCCCTCTGCTCTTAGATTTGGATATCCAGGCTCCTCCCCTTGAGTACTGTGGTCAGAAGGAGCCAGGTAGGACTAGATACCCAAATCCTAAGAAGGTTAAAATTTACAACCCACTTGCCTAGTAAGCAAAAGCCCAGGGTAGGGAGGATGCTTTTTCGGTAGTTCAAATGCCTGGTGGTGAACACATGAGAAGTTCTGATTCCTGAGTGGTTGCATATTGAAACCTTTTCATACTAAAGCATTTAAATATTAGATTTTTTTTTCCAGACAGGGTTTCTCTGCATAGCCCTGGCTGTTCTAGAACTCACTCTGTAGACCAGGCTAGCCTCAAGCTCAGAAATCCACCTGTCTCTGCCTCCCAAGTGCTAGGATTAAAGGTGTGCGCCACCACCGCCTGGCTAAATATTAGAATCTTAAGCTTGTCACGTTGCCACATCATAAGGATCCTAGATGACACTGATACTATGACAGTTACAGGTGGGACCCAGAATGTATAATCTTATACTGGGAGCACACTGGGATCTCCAAACATCCGGATTTATGCTTTTTTGGGGCTCCTGGAAATGGATCCTTCATCTCTGGGGAAGCAGCAGGAACACGGCCACCTCTCATTTTTCTTCAGCAGATAAAACTAATTTAGAAAAAGACCTCCCAGTCTTTGTGCATTTGTAATCCCAGCACTGGGAAGGCAGAGGCAGGAGGGTGGTGAGTTTTAAGTCAGCCTAGGCTACATATCCAAACCCCATCTCAAGGGGGAAGAAAAGAAACTAGATTAAGCCACCCTCAGGGGCCAGGCAGTACCGATTTTCTAGAGAAGATCAAGGGAGGCTGAGCCTACCAACTCTCCAAGTCTCTTTAGCCCAGCCCCCTCCCACTCCTAAACCAGCCCAGCTGGCCTGTGGGAAGCAGGACTCGGGCTCCTGTACATTACTCCTGGAGTGAAATTCTTTGTATTAGGGTTCAGATCCCCAGCCTCCCCTCCTCGGGCCCAGCCTAGTTTGTTTTCTGCTCCTCTGGGGGCTCAGGTGCTGTTTTGGGCCCCTTCTTGCCTGCCTTCCTTCCCTGTGCCCCACCTGGGCAGTTTCACTTTCTGTTCGTCGCTCTGTCATTTCCTGCCCCCCCTTCCAAGCTGGGACTCGGACACCTGGGTCTTTGGAGCCTTGGATGAGGGGAGGCCTCCTTACCTCTAGCTATCTTAAGCACTCCCCCAAAGTTCCCCTAGCCCCCCCTCCCCTTTCTTGTTTCATTCTGCCCCAAAGCTGGGCTAAGAGCCAGGTAACGGGGACAATAGATTCAGGAAGGAAGCTGGGGTGGAGATGTGGCGGAAAGAGGAGGGGGGTGATCATTCAGTGTCCCGCCAGCTCTGGAAAAATTCGAAATGTCCACTGTGCTCCTGGAGCCTCTAAACCTCCTTTGCCCCTCAGCTCCGCCCCTGCCAGTCCGTGTCTTCCCCCTCGCCCCCCTCCTGCCAGACTCTGGCCAGAGTCCCCCTCCCTAGCACACCTGGGGCTCAGGCATCCTGCTGGCTCAAACTGGGGTTGGGAGGGGACAGGCAGGAAGCGGTGGGCTGCAGGGTCTCAGTTTCCGGGGGAAACAACTGGCCCTGCCCCTAGAGGGTTCCAGTAGGCTGCCACTGCTGCAGCCTGTATTGAGCTTTTCCGCCGGCACCCCACCCCTCTTCTCCTGCTCCTCAGTTCCCAGAGTGTGGCTTCTATGGCCTGTACGACAAGATCCTGCTCTTCAAACATGACCCAACATCAGCCAACCTCCTGCAGCTGGTGCGATCAGCTGCAGATATCCAGGAGGGCGACCTGGTGGAGGTGGTTCTGTCTGGTGAGAAGCAGCGGTCACCCCAGGGGCGGGGCCTCGGTCGCGGGGTGTGGGGGTGGGGGGCCTCTGGGAGAGGTGGCAGAGGGTCGGTATGATGGGGCTTGCCTGTGATGCCAGGCACAGTTTAAGTACCACAAGTTTAAGACTAGCTTGTGCTAAAGAGTGAAACATTTGGGCTAGACAACTGGTTCAATGGTTAAGAACACTTGTTGCTGTTTCAGGGCACTGGGGTTCAATTCTCAGCACCCACACAGCAGCTCACAAACTGTAACTCCAGTACCAAGGGATCTGACTCCCTCTTCTGACCACCACAGGCACAGGCATACAAGCCAGCAAACTGCCATACACATAAAAAAGAAAACCCAATGCATCTTAAGAGAAAGGGGATCTTCTCTTATCAAGAGATGTGCCTCATGGAAATCTTGGGGAAAGTAGCTAATTTATCTATTTATTTATTTGAGATAAGATCTTACTGTGTAGCCGTTGATGGCCTGGAACTCACAGAGATCCTCCTGCCTCTGATTCTGGACTAGAGATTAGGGATGTGACCCATCACAACCAGCTTGCTAGCCCTCTCCCTTCATTGCCCAGCACATTGTTTTTTTTAAAAAAGACTTATTTATTATATACAAGTACACTGTAACTGTCTACACACACACCAGAAGAAGACGTCGGATCCCATTACGGATGGTTGTAAGCCACCATGTGGCTGGTGGGATTTGAACTCAGGACCTCTAGAAGAGCAGTCAGTGCTCTTAACCACTGAGCCATCTCTCCAGCCCCACCCCAGCACATTTCACATGCTAGGCAAGCACTGCCCCTACCAGTGAACTATACTCTCAGCCACCACAACTGTTTTACATTTTGTGTGTGTGTGTGTGTGTGCGCGCGCGTGTGTGCATGTGTGTAAAGATTAGAAGACAACTTGTGGGACTTGAGTCACCAAATCAGACCTGTGTATTGAGCTCAGGTCATCGGGTGTGGCAACCTTTTAACTGTTGAGCTGTCACACTGGCCCCAGAAATATTTTATTTTATTGATTATTTATTTTTGAGATGGTCTCGCTATGTAGCCCTGTCCCTCCTGGAAATCAATATGTAGATCAGGCTGGACTTGAACTCACAGAGATCTGACTGCCTCAAGTTACGGAGATGTGAATGCCTCTGCCTCCAAGTGCTAGGATTAAAGGCATGTGCCACCACTGCCCAGTGTGAGATTCCCAGAGGGACCCCCACACTCAAATCCCAGGAGTGACGACCCCACACACTTCCAAGACATGGACTTGATGCAATCTGCAAGAGGCTTTTTATTCCATCTAGCTGGGGCGAGACTCATATCCCTCACAGGGGTAGAGGAGTCTGGCCTCGAGCAAGGTCTTAGGCAGCTTTTTATTCCTGTGCAGTTGCTGGGGCAAAAGGGAAGACTGGGGTAAGGAGAAGGTACAGGGTGGTTTCTGATTGGTGCTGGCTCGTGCTAGGGTCCAGGGGCAGGCTAGCCACCTGGCAATTGTTCTTGGGCCAGGTTGTTTCTGGGTTCTCTGGCCAGGTCGTCTTGGTTCCCTTGTTTCTAGGTTCTGGGAGCTGCTGGTCTCCCATTGTTTCTAGGTTCTGGGAGCCGGTCTCCCACTGAGTTTAACTAATGGCTAAATTCCCACAATACAGTTTGAAAACTTAATCTTACACCAGCATTATAGGCTGTTTTAATATTGCAACAACAATAATAATATGTTCTCTACCCATTAGAAAACTCCCCACTAACTCCCACTTTATCAGAGGCACATATTTTGTTCAGTGGGGAGCTGGGATGTGTGTGATGTGTGTGTGTATGTGTGTGTGTGTGTGTGTGTGTGTGTGTGTATGTGTGTGTGTATGTGTTTTGAGACAGGAGTTTCTCTGTGAGCCCCGGCTACCATGGGCCAGGCACCCATCCTCTTAACTCAAGTGTATCCACCCTCTTTGCTGCTCACAGCCTCTGCAACCTTTGAGGATTTCCAGATCCGCCCGCATGCTCTCACTGTGCACTCGTACCGCGCGCCTGCCTTCTGTGACCACTGTGGGGAGATGCTCTTCGGCCTGGTGCGCCAAGGCCTCAAGTGCGATGGTGAGCGCCAAAGGGGCTGGGCGGAGCCTAGGAGGTTGGGGCATGACAGGCAAAGCTAGTAGGCAAGGCGTGCTGGGACTGGGTTAAGGTCAGAGTGGAGCTTAGAAGTAAGTAACATAAGCTCTGTGAGAGAACTTGGGAGGGGCTTGGGGTTCAGGTCTGTGGGCAGAGCCCCCTGGGCGTGGAGCTGGTGGGCTAAGTTAGGACTCCAGGCAAGGTTTGAGGGGCTCTGGAACGGGTGCAGAGCCTAGGAGGTGATCCTTGGTATAAGTGAGGTTAAGGGTTCCTGGACAGAGCAGGGGAGGGGTCAGAGTTCAGATAAGGGGATACAGCATAGGAAGATAGGGCTCTTACGATGCAGATTTATTTATTTTTGTTTGTTTATTTTTATGCTATGTGCATTGGTGTTTTGCCTGAATATGTGTCTGTTGGACCACACATGTTGCATGGGGGTTAGGAACCGAACTCCGGTCCTGTACAAAAGACAAGTACTCTAACTGCTGAGCCATCCCTAGGAAGATCTTGAGATGTGGTGATAGAAGTGAGCTCTGTGCTAATCAGGGATGAAGCAAAGAAACAGAACAGAAGGAGAGAAATAGCAACGATTTATCTGGAGGAACTGGCCAGGCAGCTCCAGAATTCTCAGGACAGGCAGCCTTTTGGGGATCTTAGGCGCAAGCTGCCTGGCCACAGGCAGAATTCTACTGTCTGGGAATCGTCTGGGAATCTCGGCTCTTTAAAGCTTCCAGTTTAGCGAAAAGTTAGGCCCATTATCAACCAGCCTAGAATCATGAGATATAGACTCAAATCCAGTGCACAAATTTCCTTCAGCGGCAGTACTGAGTCTTGGGGTGCTACATCCACTTTTGCTGATGGGGACAGGACATGTGTGCTTGAAGCCGGGTGCGGGGACGGTTTCTTAAGATGGGAGTGGGGGTTGGGGGCACACCTAATAGTGGGTGCAGGCTTTGGCTCAGATGGTGTTGCGCCCCCTATAGGCTGCGGGCTGAATTACCACAAACGTTGTGCCTTCAGCATCCCGAACAACTGCAGCGGTGCTCGCAAGCGCCGCCTGTCATCCACGTCTCTGGCCAGTGGCCATTCTGTGCGCCTTGGCAGCTCCGAGTCCTTACCCTGCACCGCCGAAGAGCTGGTGAGGGGCTGGAGAGTGGGGAGGGTTGGAGGCTGGGGGCTGATGGCGGCAGGCAGGTGCTAATACACTGATCTGTTCCTTCTGCCCTCCCTGCCGGGTAGAGCCGTAGCACCACCGACCTCCTTCCTCGCCGACCACCCTCGTCGTCGTCCTCCTCCTCTTCCTCTTCCTTCTACACAGGCCGACCCATTGAGTTGGACAAGATGCTGATGTCCAAGGTCAAGGTGCCACATACCTTCCTTATACATAGCTACACACGGCCCACCGTCTGTCAGGCTTGCAAGAAACTGCTCAAGGGTCTATTCCGCCAGGGCCTGCAGTGCAAAGGTTAGTGGGACACACTGGGAAAACTGTGGGTCTAAAGCTCCCCACCCCCACCCCCAGAGGAATGCAAGATCTCCGATCCATGTCCTGAATCCCGGCCATTCTGGAAGTCTCTGGAGTTCTGGAACCCTAGACCCTTGGAAATCTAGATCTGTAGAACAAAATAGAGTTCCCACTCTAAAGACCAAGAATCTGACTTAGGAGTGTAAGAGTCAAGACTTCTGGAATTGTCTGAAATTACACACCCATAATCCCACCCTTCACTTGAGATGCTGAGGCAGGGCGATCAGGAATTTATGACTAGCCTCAGCTATATAGTTTGAGACCAGCCTGAATTACGTGAAATGTTTTGAAAGGGCTGGAGAAGTAGCTCACTGGGTAGCTCACCATACCATATACCTAGCACACCACAGGCCCCGGGTTCCATTCCCAGTACTCACCTTGAGCCCTCTGATGGTGCACAAGCCTGTAGTCTCAGCCTGAGAGTTAAGTCACCGTCTGCCTTAGCCAGTCCCTGGCCACACTGGGCTATAGGAGATCCTCAAAAGAAAAACAGTAATATCTGGAGGAAAGAGGAGAGGTAGAAAAGGCTCGCTCCCACGCCTCACAGCCCGAGTTCAGTCTTCAGGACCCACATGGTGGAAGGAGAGAGACAGTTTCCCTCTGGTGCCTTCATGCACATTATAGCACGCTATGTGAATGCATGGGGGTGCACACACACACACACACACACACACACACAAATAAATACATATAATTAAAAATAAAAAAGTGTGGGCTGGAGATGGCTCTTACCCATGGAGCCATCTCCTCAATCTTTAGAGTGCATGTTTAATCCTAGCACTATTGAGGCTGAGGCAGGAGGATTGCCAGGAATTAGATGCTGGCCAGTCTAGGCTACCTAGTGAGGCCAAGTCATAGATACACATAGTAACTCTCCTTTCTTTCCTGCCCATCCCTTTATCCCCTGTCCCTTCAGACTGCAAGTTTAACTGTCACAAACGCTGTGCTACCCGTGTCCCTAATGACTGCCTGGGGGAGGCGCTCATCAATGGAGGTGAGGTAATTAGTATCTAAGAGGGACAGGGTGGGACTGGATGGAGGCCCTTCTGATGCCCCTGTTCCCACAGACGTGCCGATGGAGGAAGCCGCTGATTACAGTGAGGCTGATAAGAGCTCCCTCTCAGATGAGTTGGAGGACTCTGGTGTCATCCCAGGCTCCCACTCAGAGAATGCTCTCCATGCCAGTGAGGAAGAGGAAGGCGAGGGACACAAGGCCCAGAGGTACCCAGGGGCCCTTCAGGAGGCTGCAAGCCTGTGCTTCCCTGTCTTTAAGATGGGCTAATATCAGTGTATGATTGTAAATGTTCTAGATTCCCGAGCCCCAACTTTTTATCTTTGGGTCCTCTCTTGCTTCTCTTCTGTTTTAAAAAAAAAATTTATGTGAGCTGAGCAAGCCTTTAATCCCAGTACTTGGGAGGCAGAAGCAGATAGATCTCTGAGTTCAAGGCCAGCCTGGTCTATAGAATAAGTTTGAGGACAGCCAGGGCTACACAGAGAGACCCTGGGCTTTGGGGGAAGGGAGTGCTGTATGGATGTTTTTGTATGTGTACTTAGCTGTGTACTGCACATGTGCAGTTTCCATGGAGACCATAAGAGGGTGCCAGGTACCTTGGAACTGGAGCTACAGACAGTTGTGAGCCTCCGTGTAGATGAAGGGAACTAAGCCCAGGTTCTCGGGAAGGGCGGACAACAACCGAGCCATCTCTCCAGCGCTGGTTTTGTTGTTGTTGTCTTTCTAAAGCTTAGTTTCACATAACCTACACTGGCTTCAACCTGAGTTTGAACTTCTAGTCCTCTTGCCTCTAACTCCCAATGACTGAGATTACAAGGTTGAACCACCAAGCCAAGTTTATGTGGTGCTGGGGTCAAACTCCATTCACACCAGACAAGCACTGTACCACTGAGCTACATCCCTAGCTCCTGGCCCTCTTTTGGGTTTTTTCTTCTTCTTTCTTCTCTTTCTTTCTTTCTTTCTTTCTCTCTTTCTCTTTCTCTTTCTCTCTCTCTCTCTCTCTCTCTCTCTCTCTCTCTCTCTCTCTCTCTCTCTCTCTTTCTTTCTTTCTTTTTTATTTTTTGACAATGTTTCTCTGTGTAGTCCTGGCTGTCCTGGAACTCAGTCTGTAGACCAGGCTGGCCTTGCACTCAGAAATCTGCCTGCCTCTGCCTCCCAAATGTTATAATCGAAGGTGTGCATCACCACTTTTTCAAGACCATGTTTCAAGTAATCTAGGTTGTCCTTGAACTCTTACTTCTGCCTCTATCTCCCAAGTGCATTGATTGCAGGTGTGCCACCATAGCTCATAAATTGCCAACTTAAAATTGAACTCTTCCTCAATCATTAAAAAGGTCTTGTTTTGTTGTTTCCTTTCTTCTTAAAGTTCAAGGGCAATTTACTGGTGTTTGAAAGAAAAACAACACAGACAAACTGAATCTCAGCGGCTGCTCTGAGGGGTTGTGCAGAGAAGATAGAGCGCCATGCCAATTTGAGCTAGGCTCCAAGAAAGGTGGCCAGTTCAGCGATAGAGGTGAAGGTACAGCTGGGTGGCCAAATGGGAGCTTGGCCTTCAGAGCTGTTAAGTCACTGAGTCCCGCAGTCGCTGGATTAGATGCCATTTAACACTTACTACAGGTCCTTGGAGAGACCGAGGCACAAAGAGATTAGGTACTTGCTAGGCAGCCTGACTTAATAATACAGTACTGGGGTTAGAACTCAGGGCCTTTTGTATGGTAGGTCTCCGGACCAGAGCCTAAGCCTAAGCCAATAGGGAGCTTCACACCCTGGCCCTTCCCAGAATCATCTCCCTGCTGAGGATGTGGCTCAGTTGGTGCAGTGTTTGCCTAGCCAGCAGGAAGTCTTGGGTGAATGCTCCCCCACCCCCCACCCCCCACACTATATAAACTGAGCGGTGCAAGCCCGCCTGTAGTCAAGTACTCAGAAAGCAAAGCCAGGGGCTAGAGAAATGGCTGCTTTTCCAGAGAACCTGGGTGCAGTACCCAGCCATCCATTTCAAGGGATCTGACATCCTCTTCTGACTCTTTCAGGTTCCATGCTGTACAAGCAAAACACTCAGACACATAATATAAAGAAATAAGGTTTTGTTGTTTATTCATTTATTATATGTAAGTACACTGTTGCTGTCTTCAGACACTCTAGAAGAGGCGTTAGGTCTAATTACAGATGGTTGTAAGCCACCTTGTGGTTTCTGGGATTTGAACTCATGACCTTCAGAAGAGCAGTTGGTGCTCTTAACTGCTGAACCATCTTTCCAGGCCCCGTTTTTTGTTTGTTTGTTTATTTTTAAAGACAGGCTTTTTCTATATAGCCCAGGCTACCCCAGAACTTGCTCTGTAGTCCAGGCTGGCCTCAAGCTCAGAGACTGACCTTCCGAGTACTGGGAATAAAAGCATGCACTCCTATGCCCAACTAAAATAAATAAATCTCCTTTTTTTTTCTAAGATTTATTTTATTTATTTATTTTATGTATGTGAGTACACTGTCCCTGTCTTCAGACACACCAGAAGAGGGCATCAGATCTCAGTACAGATGGTTGTGAGCCCACCATGTAGTTGCTGGGAATTGAACTCAGGACCTCTGGAAGAGAAGTCAGTGCTCTTAACCGCTGAGCCATCTCTCCAGCTCATAAACAAATCTTAAAAAAAAAAAAAAAAACATAGCCAGGTTATCAAGATGGCTCCGAAGGTAAAGGTGTTTCCTGAGCATGCTGACCTGAGTTTGATCCCTATAGCCACATAAAGGTGGATGGAGAGAACTGACTTCACAAAGATGTCCTCCTCCTCCACATTCAGAAGGTGGAACAGAACCCACCCCCTACACACACACACACACACACACACACACACACACGTGACATATTCACACAAACACTGAAAAAATGTAATTAAAAAAGCTAGAGTCTTCCTTGGCATGAACGTCTCTAAACTCAGTGGGGAAAGAAGCAGTGTTCTCACGTGATTGCTCAAAGCCATCCTTGTGGCCCCAGGCAGGACATCAGTTTTGCATGTGACTTGTAACATCTCACCCATTCCCTGCAGCTCACTGGGATACATCCCCCTGATGCGCGTGGTACAGTCTGTGAGACACACGACCCGGAAATCCAGCACCACCCTGCGGGAGGGCTGGGTAGTCCATTATAGCAACAAGGACACGCTGGTGAGTTTTGGGTACTTGTGTGTAAATGAACAGGGCTAGTTCCCGGTAGGTGGTGACCAGTGGGCGGGGTTAGACCTCTGGGTGGGCTGGAAGAACTTGAGGTTGGCTTGCACCGTAAGTCTGGGTGGGAAGGGCCAGAATTATGGGTGGCCCGGGAAAGTGGGCAGGTGAGACCAGTTGGGTGTGACTAGATTTAAAGGTTTGCTGAAAAAGCTTGAGCAGGTAGAGTACTCAGTGGCCAGGTGGGCGGGGTTTAGGTAAGGGGGGGGCATATAGAGAGGGGAGGGCTAAGGAGCTGGGGTTCTGTAGACAATGGTAGAATAGAGGGGGGTATTAAGAAGAAGGGGACTGGGCAGTATGTACAGCCCAGCGGCTGGTTGAGGGTAGGGTGGCTGGTGGGTGAGGCCAAGATGAGCCACAGCCAGCCAGGGAAGGAGCTAGGCTGGGTTTTGTTCTTGCAAACCACCCTGGCTGTCAAGCTCACCCTGTCCCTGTCATTCTGCCAGAGGAAGCGGCACTACTGGCGTCTAGACTGTAAATGCATTACCCTCTTCCAGAACAACACGACCAACAGATACTACAAGGTGGGCCTATGTCCTCCCTCTCTCCTTCTCCCCCTTCTCCAGTGACCACCCCAAATCCTTACAACTCCCACAGTCTCCCACCCTGCTTCTAGCTGTGAGGCCAGTACCGCCCACGTGGTTCCACCTCCGTGCCTTCCAGTCAGGGGAGCAGGCAGGTGCCTTAGCCTCTCTGCGCCCCTTTATCTCACCTGTGAAAAAAGCCTCAAATAGTAGCACTGCCCTAAGGCCGGCATGAGAGCTCAGAAATCATCCGTAGAAAGCAGTGAGTTCGAGGCCTGACACGTCCAGGGCTCCCAGCGAGGTAGCTGCACTGGCCTGGAACTCACAGATCTGCTGGCCTCTGACTCCTGAGTGCTGGGATGAAAGGCACGTGCCACCATGCCCAGCAAGCCTGTTATTACTTTCAAACTAGTTGGTGGCCTGTAGCTTGTCTTTTCTGCTGTTATGCCCTCACTGTTTCTGGTTCTTTATGGGAGTCTCTGTCGTGGGACTTTGCTCCTCTCTGGAGCCCAGAAGTCCTTATTTAAAACTCTAGAGTCAGCCAGACGTGATGAGATGCATCTGTGATCGCGGCACTCCGGGAGGTATAGTTCAAGGCCAGCCTGGGCTGCCTGAGCCCTGTCTCCAAAGTAAAATACATGTATACATAAAGTCATCAGCGCTCCAGTGACTCCATTGATCTGGGAAATAGAGATCAGGTTCCCCAGCCGCCACCATGTCTTCCTTGACATGCCCAGGCCTGCTTCTTTCTTACCTTTCCATATCTCTGTCTCACCACAGAGCTTGTTGCATAAGTCACTTTTTCTTTTCTTTTTTTTTTTAAGATTTATTTATTTATTTAATACACTGTAGCTGTCTTCAGACACACCAGAAGACAGATCCCATTACAGATGGTTGTGAGCCACCATGTGGTTGCTGGGATTTGAACTCGGGACCTTCGGAAGAGCAGTCAGAGCCATCTCCCCAGCCCTACTTTTTGAAGGAGAGGCTCACCAAGTTGCTTAGGCCAGCCTTGAACTTGTGATCCTTCTGCTGCAGCTTTCCCTGTGACTAGGACTTAGCTTTCTTCTCCTTCCTCTTCTCTTCCTTCCTCTCTCAGTACGTTGCCTGCCCCATAGTTCCACACTTTCTCTTCCACAGCTTCCTTCGTGTCTACTGCTTTGATCTAATCCTGTCCCATGGACTTTACACACAGAGCCATGAACTTACACCTCCTCGTCCCAAACCTTCCCGTGGCTCGCTAGGGCTCTTACAAGGAATCCAGCCTTCTCTGTGTGACTCCTGATGTCCTTCATTTATACGTCAAACATGTATCAAGTGCCTGCAGTGTGCCAGATGCTGTCCCATGTGATGGACACAGCAAGCTTTCCTCAGGGCCCTCTTCCATGCTGTTCCATTGTTCTCCTTGCTAGCTGACTGCTCTATGGTTAGCATGGGTACTGCTGGGAGGCTTTCCCCCCCCCACACCCCACAGCCCCCCATCCATGTAGACCAGGTCTGTCCTCACTGACTCTGGCTCTAATGTGAACAAGGGAGCTGTAGGGATGGCCCAGTAGGGTTGCCTACACTGACAGTTACATCCCTTGCCAGGAAATCCCTCTGTCTGAAATCCTCGCGGTGGAGCCGGCTCAGAACTTCAGCCTCGTACCTCCAGGCACCAACCCACACTGCTTCGAGATCATCACAGCCAATGTCACCTACTTTGTGGGTGAAACACCTGGCGGGGCCCCGGGAGGGCCGAGTGGACAAGGAACAGAGGCTGTTCGGGGTTGGGAGACAGCCATCCGCCAGGCACTGATGCCCGTTATCCTCCAAGATGCACCCAGTGCCCCTGGCCACACACCACACAGTAAGTCCCCACCTGGGTTACTAGAGGTAGTACTAGAGAAGCCGAAAGGCATCTTGGGTAAAGAACAAGCCTGGAGGAAGGCACACTGCCTCCTTTCTGTGGCACTGAGGATACTAGGTGAAATGCCAGGCATAGGATTTTGAGGTCCCACATGGAGCCTCTGGGTACATCTGGTCTACTCCCATGGTGGTTCTTGTATTCCATTTCCCACATGAGGAAACTAAGGTTCCAAGTGTAGCCTTTGGAGGCAAGAGCTCATTTACTCGTGTCTTCCCCTCTTCCTAGGACAAGCTTCTCTGAGTATCTCCGTGTCCAACAGTCAGATCCAAGAGAATGTAGTAAGTCTCCTGCCAGCGCAGGACCCCCTTCCTTCTTTTTTTTTTTTTCGGTTTTTCAAGACAGGGTTTCTCTGTGTAGCCCCGGCTGTCCTGGAACTCACTCTGTAGACCAGGCTGGCCTTGAACTCAGAAATTCACCTGCCTCTGCCTCCCAAGTGCTGGGATTAAAGGCGTGCGCCACCACTGCCCGGCTCCTTCCTTCTGTCCTAATTTCATTTTAGCTTATGATGAAATACCCTACTCAGAGCAACTTGGTGGGCTGCAAAGATGGCTCAGCAGTTAAGGGCGCTGGCCCCGAAGAAGATCTGAGTTGAGTTCCTAGCACCCATGTTAGGTAGCTCTCAACCCCACCCAGGTTGCAGTGAATCCCTGCAGGCAGCTCAAGGCGGCAGGACCTTGGAGCAGCTGGCCACATCTGCGGTTGATAGTGGAGAGGAAAGCATGTGTGCCTGCCGACTGCTCAGCTCACTCGCTCCTCTTCTCTACAGTCTAGGACCCAGAGCCAGGGAATGGTGCTACTTACTGGCAGCCTGGGTCTTTCCACATCCATTATGAGACAACCCCTCCCAGGCCAGCCTGATCAGGACCATCCCTCAGCCACCCTCCAACCTCCCAGTCTCGTGTCTCCTTGACCCTCTTTTATTTCCAATTTGCACCCATGACCCTGCTTTCTCCACCTCACAGGACATCGCCACTGTCTACCAGATCTTCCCAGATGAGGTGCTGGGCTCCGGGCAGTTTGGAGTGGTCTATGGAGGTAAGGATGCCCGCGAGCCTGACTCAGAGGCTACCCAGGGTCCTTGCTACCTGTCTCCTGCTCTGTTTGGGTTGGGAAGCTGGATCCAGGTGCAGGGACTTGCAGGCTCCTTTTCCTATCAGGAACATCAGTGGGCTTCTAGACTTATCAATAGGAGATGTGCATTTTGGCTTCTGATTGGTTAGGAGTATAGTTGTCCATGTTATCCGTTGCCCTTCTTGAAGCTCTCTCTCTATCGCTTTAATTTTCTGCCCAAGATGCCCTCAGGCTTGTGATCCTCTTGCCCTGGCCTTCCAAATGCTGGGATAATAGGATTGTGCCACTATGCCAGGCTTGTTTAGTTTTCTTCTTTTTTTTTCTTTTTTCTAGGGGTGAAAGCTGCTGCAGTCTGCATGCTAAACAGGGGCTCTACCACTGAGCCACGCCCCCAGCCCCTCACTGGGGGATTCTAGGCAGGGGCTCTACCACTGAGCCACGCCCCCAGCCCCTCACTGGGAGATGCTAGGCAGGGGCTCTACCACAGAGCCACGCCCCCAGCCCCTCACTGGGGGATCCTAGGCAGGGGCTCTACTACTGAGCCACGCCCCCAGCCCCTCACTGGGGGATTCTAGGCAGGGGCTCTACCATTGAGCCACGCCCCCACCCCCTCACTGGGAGATGCTAGGCAGGAGCTCTACCACTGAGCCACTCCTCTAGCCTCTCTTCTCCCACTTTTATTCCCTAGCCTGCCATCCCACCCCTCATATTGAGAACTCTTCAGAGAAACTTTGAAGGCCTCCAATATTTTTGCTCAATTCCATCCTGGTCTCCGTAGAAGGGAAGGAATTAGGCCTTCTTGATCTCTGATCCTTTATCTTTCCTATGCCCCGCCCTCAGGAAAACACAGGAAGACGGGCAGAGATGTTGCGGTAAAGGTCATTGACAAACTGCGCTTCCCCACCAAGCAGGAGAGCCAGCTCAGGAATGAAGTGGCCATTCTCCAGGTGACCCGAAGGGACCATGACTCAGCCATGTCCCTGCTTACTCCTTTTAAGTACAGCCTGCGCTACACAATGACACACATGCTGGAACTGAGGGGTATTCTGAGCAGAGGGGGACAAGGACCAGGCTATGCAGGTGACAGGGAACCCCAGAGCCATAGAAGAAATGAGGCCAGGGAGGACAGTGGGAAGACAGTGGGCCTTCTTCTAAAGGTATCTAGGGTGCCATAGGAAGATTTTGTGGACTAGGGCATCAGCGGTAGAGCTTACCTAGCATGTACGAGTACCAGAAGAAAAACAATCAAATAGAAACCAAAGCTACACACAAACAGTGCAAGCTTGCTGTTTTCCCAAGCTTCCTGCCATCTCCTGCCCAGGCCTTCCCCATTAGTTCACAATGCAAAGACCTCTCTAGGCGCTGGCCGCCACTTGTCAAACTAATCCTCAGTCCTGACCCCTCTTCCCCCATTCCTGGACAGAGTCTACGGCACCCCGGGATCGTGAACCTCGAGTGCATGTTTGAGACCCCTGAGAAGGTATTCGTGGTGATGGAGAAACTGCACGGGGACATGTTGGAGATGATCCTCTCCAGCGAGAAGGGCCGGCTTCCGGAGCGCCTCACCAAGTTCCTTATCACGCAGGTGCGCTGCGCGCCGTGTCTCCCGGCGCCCCCTGGCGGAGGCACGGAGAAAAGGCTGGTGCTCTGGGCACTCAAGAGGACAAATTAGAGAAATAGATGGAAATCTTATTAATAGCATTCATTAAGAAATAAACAATAGAGGGACAAGAAGCCGAGTGTGGTGGTGCATACCTAGCATTTGGGAGGCAAAGGCAGTGGATCTCTGTGAGTTCAAGGCCAGCCTGGTGTACATAGTAAGTTCCAGGATAGCCTATGAGGCCCATTTGTCAGAAGGAAAAAAAAAAAAAAAGACAAAGAAGGAGGAAGAAAAAGAAAAGAACGATTGGAGCTTAGTAAATACTATGACATTATTTATTATAGTCGCCTGTGTCAGTCCTGCCCACCATCCAAGGTAGATGGCTATCTTTGTCACCACTGGGTCTCTAGTACTCCCCTGCCTGGGAAAAACATGAGCAGATCTGGGAGAGTATTGGTCAAATAGCCTAGTGAAGGATTGAAAGATTGAGGAAGGGGAACCAACCTTCCCCCTTCATAGTAATAGCTATTATTGGTAGCTTTAATATCTTCCTGAGTGCTAGGATTAAAGGTGTCTACTCCTGACTTCCTTTTCTTTTTTGAGAAGAGATCTTGTGTAGCTCAGGCTGGTCCGGAACAACTTGCTATGTAGATGAATATGACCTTAAACTTGGGATCCTCATGGCTCTATTTTCTGAGTGCCAGAATTTTGGACTTGTACCATCATGCCCAGTTAAAGCAGTGCTGGGACTCAAACCCAGGACTTCGTGGGATCCACAAAGAGAACAGAGCTACATCCCCTGGTGTGTGTGTGTGTGTGTGTGTGTGTGTGTGCACTCATATTGGAAGCACAGGTGGGCTCTACCATGCCCAGCTTCTTACTGGCTGTGAGATGTGGGATAGTTTGTATACACCTTTAGGCAGCGGACTCTCTAACTCCATTGGTAGAATCTTTGCCTGTCTAGCATGTGTCTAGCCTTGAGTAGGCGCTTCAGCACTGTATAAACTGGGCATGGTGGAACAGCCTGTTTGGGGAGGCAGGAAGATCAGGGGTTCAAGGCCATTCTTGCCTCTGTAGTGAATTCAAGGGCAGCTTGGGCTACATGAGACCTTGTCTCAAAAAGTAAAAAACAACTTTTATTGTCTAAAAACTTTTCTGTCTTTTTCCACCAGCTGAGTGGGAAGATGGGTGTTTTCACACTTCTTACTAATGCTGGATAAAAATAATTGCCAGGCTCAGAAAAAAAATTTTTAAAAAGATTTATTATTAATACAGCTTTCTGCCTACATGTATGCCGACAGGCCAGAAGAGGGCACCAGTTCCCATTACAGATGGTTGTAAACCACCCTGTGGTGGCTGGGAATTGAACTTAGGACCTCTGGAAGAGCAGACAGTGTATCAGTTTTGTACCTTTTAAAAAACTAATGTTGAGACAGGTTCTCACTGTGTAGACCAGGCTGCCCTGAAACTCATAGAGATCCATCTGCCTCAGCCTCCCAAATTCTAGTATTAAAGACATGTGAGATTTATTATTTTTTATTTTATTTTATTTTTTGTTTGTTTATTTTTTTGAGATAGGGTTTCTCTGTGTAGCCCTGGATGTCCTGGAATTCACTCTGTAGGCCAGGCTGGCCTTGAACTGAGAAATCCACCTGCCTCTGCCTCCCAAGTGCTGGGATTAAAGGTATATACCACCACTACCCAGCTCCTTTATGCTATTTAATATATTATATATACTATGTGAATTTGTATATGTAAGTGTGTGCATGTGCCACAGCTTGAGTGCCATAGCTCATATATGGAGCTTGTAGGACAACTTGCGGGAGTTGGTTCTCTCCTTCCCACCATGTAGGTCCCAGGAATTGAAGTCAGGCTTGCTGGCCAGAGCCTTTACCCATTGAGCCATCTGTGCAGGCTTCTTCAATCCTCTTTTATCGCAATATTTGTCTCCAGCTTGCCTTTCTTTCTTTTTTTTTTTTTTTTCGAGACAGGGTTTCTCTGTGTAGCCCTGGCTGTCCTGGAACTCACTCTGTAGACCAGGCTGGCCTCGAATTCAGAGATCCTCCTGCCTCTGCCTCCCAAGTGCTGGGGTTAAAGGCGTGCACCACCACCACCCGGCTCTTTCTTTCTTTCTTTCTTTCTTTCTTTCTTTCTTTCTTTCTTTCTTTCTTTCTTTCTTTTTTTTTGTTCTTATTTTTGTTGTTGTTTGAGACCAGCTCTTCTATATCCTAGGCTGGCCTTGAACTTTCCATCTAGTCAAAGAGGACCCTGAATCCCCTGATCTTCCTGCCACTAAATGCTAAGATGGAGCTCTTTCTATGCATGCTAGCTAGGCCATCACTCCACCCTGGCTTCCATTCTCCGTAGAATTTTAACCTCTGCAGTGTTAGACGCTTCCTCACCCCGTCCCTGGGATTCTCCTCACTCTGGGTCATTTCTGTTGGCTGCAAGGCATGCTTGCTGTACTTTGCTGCTGCTCTGACCCCTCCCAACCCCCAGCACTATACCTGGATTTGCCGGGCATGCTGGGAGATGGGACAGAGGTCCCCTGGGGCAGCTACATCCTGACTGCTCTGAACGGGGAGCTGAGTGCTTTCAGCAACCAAAGCAGTTTCTCTCTGTGGTCTTCCATTTCATCCTACTCCTCTCTCTCTCTCTCTCTCTCTCTCTCTCTCTCTCTCTCTCTCTCTCTCTCTTTTTCTCTCTCCCTCCTTTCTTTCTTTTCTCTCTTTTCTCTTCTCTCTCTGCAGACGTTTTTCTGTCCTCGTCGCTCTTGCCTGCTCCACTACTAAGTACTGGACCCAGTTTTTTGCCTCAGGAACTTTAGACCTCACCGACTATCCTTCCAGGTGGGTACCATCAAGTCCTGTGCTCAGAAGGCCACAGTGACACAGGCTTGTAGCCCTAGCACCCAGGAGGAAGATGTACAAGGATCAGTTCAAGGCTAGCTTCAGATACATAATGAGTTTGGGTCTAGCCTGGGATACATAAGAACCTATCTTAAAAATTAAACAACAGAAAGCAGGCATGGCGCTATTGACTCCAGCACTCAGGACACAGGCAGATGGATCTCAGTGAATTTGAGGCCAGTCTGGTCTACATAGCGAATTCCTGGTCAACTAAGGATACATAGAGAGACACTGTCTCAAAAAACAAAATGAAATAAAAATGTACAAAATTAAAATAAAACAAAGGACATTTCTAGACAATGTGAGCTAGGGTGAAACCCGGTCTCATAAAACCAAACGAGGGTCTAGGGATGTAGCTCAGTCGGTTGCCTAACATGCACAAAGCCCTGCGTTCAATCCCCAGCACCACAAAAACCAGGAATCGTGGCACATGCCTGTAATTCCAGCACTGGGGAAGTGGAAGCAGGGGGATGAGGAGTTCAAGGTCATTTTGGGCACCACAAAGTCAGCCCATTCTTTGAATTTGAAACTTTACGTAAATAGGTAGCTAAATATCATAGAACCATTATCGCTCCCATTTTACAAAATAACAAACTGAGACTCAAAGATGCAACAATTTGCCTAAATCCACTTTAGTAAACGTGGAATCAGGTTTTCTGCTCAAGCAAGTAGCTGCTTTTTGACCTCTAGATGAGCTGTTCTTTTTTTTTTTAATTTTCTGAGACAGGGTTTCTCTGTGTAGCCCTGGCTGTCCTGAAACTCACTCTGTAGACCAGGCTGGCCTCGAACTCAGAAATCCGCCTGCCTCTGCCTCCCAAGTGCTGGGATTAAAGGCGTGCGCCACCACTGCCCGGCTAGACCAGCTGTTCTTAACCTGTGAGTTGCAACCCTTCTGGGGTCCAACAACCCTTTCACAGGGGTCGCATAGCAAATATCCTGCATATTAGATATACAGTAGCATAATTACAGTTGTGAAGTAGGAACAAAAATAATCTTATGGTTGGGGGTCACCACACCATGAGGAACTGTATTAAAGGTCACAGCTGCTCCAGATAGAACTGGACACATGTCTTGCTTACATTGTTTATTGGTTGTATCACCTTCTATTTTAAGATTTATTTATTTGGTTTTCTAAGACAGTGTACACCATCTCTCCTGGGTGTTGGTGGTACATGCCTTTGATCCCAGCACTTAGGAGGTATTGGCAGACAGATCTTTGAGTTCGAGGCCAGCCTAGATGATAGAAGGAGTTCCAGGACAGTCAGGGCTACACAGAGAAAGATTTGTCTTGAAAAACAAAACAAAACAAAAAACCAACAGGCTCTCACTCTAGCCCATACTAGCCTAGCACTCATTATATAGCCCAGGCTGCCTCTCCTTGCTGTGTCTCAGCCTCTTTATCGCTGGGATTATAACCATGCCCCACCACACTTGGCTCAGTAGTATAGCTTTTTAAATGGTACAAATTTTTAAATATTTTCTAAAAATTAAATTTAGTATGTGTTTGTATATGTGTGGTGGTGTATGTCGTAATACATGTATGTAAATGAGAGGATAACTTGCTTCTTTCCTTCCACCATGTGGCTTCCGGGGATTGAACTCAGGTCACTGGCTTAGTGGCAAACTCCTCCACCTGTTCAGCCGTCTTGCCAACAAAACAAATTTTGTTGTTATTAGTTATTGCTTTGTTTTGTTTTTGAGATGGGGTCTTAAAATGTACTCTGCCTGTCATGGAACTCACTTTGTAGAACAGGCTAGCCTCAGATTCACTGAGATCATGGTGATGGTGCACGCCTTTAATCCCAGCACTTGGGAGGCAGAGGCAGGTGGATCTCTGAGTTGAAGGCCAGCCTGGTTTACAGAGTGAGTTCCAGGACAGCCAAGGCTACACAGAGAAACCCTGTCTCAAAGAAAACTAAACAAAACAGAAAACAAAAACCCACTGAGGTCCACTTGCCTCTGCCTTTCAAGTGCTGGGATTAAAGGCGTGTGCTATCACAGCAGACCTAAAAATGGTTTTTAATTGTATCACACAAGAGAGTGTCTTGGGAGTCCCTGCTGTTTTAATAACTCACTAGGGTTCCAGGCTCCTTCTTCCCACCCCTCCCCATTGTAGCTCAGCCTTTCCAGAGTTCTATATTGAGCTCTTGAGAGTAAGTGGCTCTGCTGTTTCTGAGATCCCTTCCTTAACGACTCCCTCACCTAGGCAACATCCTTAGGGATGCAGGGAAAGCCCTGGGTGGGCCTTAGAGGAGGTGTGGACATCAGCTCGATCCTCCCCTTCCTTTCTCACTTGGCCCTGCCTCCTCTGCTCAGATCCTGGTGGCGCTGAGACACCTGCACTTCAAGAACATCGTCCACTGTGACTTGAAACCGGAGAATGTGTTGCTGGCATCAGCCGATCCATTTCCTCAGGTCCGTTATGTCCTCTTTCTAGACGGGGGCAAGTCCCAACAAAAGGGGGGGGGTGGATAGTGACTAATGGCCTGGATGCAGGTGAGCTTCACACCCTAGGTGACCCAGCTGCTTAAGATCAGGGCTGGATCTCTCACCCAGACTGCATTCTGGGGCTACAAAGTTACTATATGTTGGGCACCTTCTTCCCTGCTGTTACATTTAAGACAGTTTTGTTGTGCTACTGGCCTTCATGGTCCACAGTCTAGCTAAACAAAGGAAAAAAGACAAGAGGTACAAGAAATACATGCATCCTTTTCCTTTGCTGGGGTAGTAAGGATAGTGGCTCACATCACTTCTCATACATCCCATTGGTTTTTCTCAGGGCCCTGCTTATGCTAGACCTGTACTCTACCACTGAGCCACGCCCCCAGCCCCTCACTGGGGGATTCTAGGCAGGGGCTCTACCACTGAGCCACGCCCCCAGCCCCTCACTGGGGGATCCTAGGCAGGGGCTCTACCACTGAGCCACGCCCTCAGCCCCTCACTGGGGGATTCTAGGCAGGGGCTCTACCATTAAACTTTTTAATTTTTATTTGTGACAAAGTCTCAATAGTTTTTCCTTGGAACCTATCTCATACTCAGGTTTTCTTTATTTTTCTTAATCTATGTTTGTCCTACATTAAAAAGTAAATAAATCTGCCAAGCAGTGATGGCACATGCATTTAGTCCAAGTACTCCGGAGCCAGAGGCAGGGGGATCTCTGTGAGTTTGAGGCCAGCCTGGTCTACAGAGAGAGTTCCAGGACAGCCAGGGCTACACAGAGAAACCCTGTATCAAAAACAAAACAAAACCAAATAACAATTTATGATCCTAGCTCTGCCTCCCGAGTAGCTGAGATCACATGCCTGCACCAGCAGGTCCTGCATGCCTGGTCCTCTTTAATCTCCAGAAAGTCTTAGACATTAACCCATCCCAAGTGTGATGGAATCAGGGCCCTTGTTGGAAATCATGAGCCCATTCTGACTGGACAGACTTCTAGAGTATTGTCCATGTTCCCCCTTCCAGTCCATAACCAACCTGTCCTGTCGGGACCATTAACAAAGGGTCAGGGGGAGGCTATGACCCAGCCTAGGAGGCAGACAGATGGCTATAGAGAGCATTTAATAGACTTCTTCATACCGGACCTAGTCCAGGAACTGCATATGGATTAACTCACATCATCCTCATGACAGCCCTTTGAGACAGGTGTTAGAGATGTGGAAACTGAGATACAGAGAGGGGAAGTCACTCACCTGAGACCACTCAGCTAGTGAGTGACAAATCCTAGATTTGAACCATCATTCAATATTGTTTGGAATACTGAAGTAGCATTGATGTGGACACGCAGTGGCAAGCGGGGGAGGTGGTGTCATCAGCCCGCACAACCTTCACATGTCACCATTGCAGGTAAAGCTATGTGACTTTGGCTTCGCTCGCATCATCGGTGAGAAGTCCTTCCGGCGCTCAGTGGTGGGCACGCCCGCCTACCTGGCACCTGAGGTGCTGCTCAACCAGGGTTACAACCGCTCACTGGACATGTGGTCCGTGGGAGTGATCATGTATGTGAGCCTCAGTGGCACGTTCCCTTTCAATGAGGACGAGGACATCAATGACCAGATACAGAACGCAGCCTTTATGTACCCGGCCAGCCCCTGGAGCCACATCTCATCTGGAGGTAAAGCCACTGTGGACGGATTAGGAAGCAAGAGGGTAGGGAAGAAGCCATGCCTCAGACTTCATGGCTTAGTAAGTGTGGGGACAGACTGTGGGCAGGAGAGTACAGCAGGGCAAGGCCACACCTAGTAGGCAAGGCTGTAAGGGATTGAGCAAGGCTAGGCCGCCTGGGTGGGCGGGACTATGAGAGGTGGGTGTGGACCCAGGTCAAAGTAGGTGGGGGCTGAAAGAGAAGGGCAGTCAAAGAGGCTGGGCTGTGGGTAGACCTCTGAAGGTTAACCCCAGAGGGTCTTGTAGGTAGACCCTGGTACCTAGGGGTGTCATGGTGGCTTTAGGCTCTAGGACAAGTACAGAACCAGGGTACCAGGTAGACTGTACTTTCTTTTTCTTTTTCTTTCTCTCTCTCTCTTTTTTTTTTGGTTTTTCGAGACAGGGTTTCTCTGTACAGCTCTGGCTGTCCTGGAACTCACTCTGTAGACCAGGCTGACCTCAAACTCAGAAATCCTCCTGCCTCTGCCTACCAAGTGCTGGGATTAAAAGTGTGCACCACCACTACCCAGCTTCTTTTTAAGCTTCGTTTTGTGGTTATTTTATTTTGTATGTATGGGCATTTTGTCTGCATGTATATATGTGTATCATGTGCTCCTGAAGGCTAGAAAAGGCTATTAGATCTCCTGGAACTAAAGTTACTGGCAATTGTGAGCTTCCATGTAGGTGCTGTGAACCCAAATCCTCTCTAGAGAAGCAGCCAGTGCTCTTAACCACTGAGCCATCTCTCCAGCTCCAAGGCTGGTGCCTTGGTATTGTTTTTCTTTTGCAACAGTAGGAGCTGAGCCTAGAGCCTGGTGCATTATAGATAAGTCCTCTTGAACTAAGCTATATCCCCAGCTCCTTTGGTGTGTTTTAGTTTGAGGCGGGTTCTCACTAGATTGCCCAGGCTGGCTTTGAACTCATCTTGTTGTTCAATTAGGCATTGGACGGTAGCTGGGATGGCAGGCCTGGGAGCCACCAGACCTGGCTGAGACTCAAGTTTTAACCACAGTGTGTGGTTTGGAATTCCCAAGACAGATGTATAGGGCCTTGAAGATGGGCTGCAGCTTGTCTGTGTAGGACCTGAGAGGAATGGGATCAGAGGAAGCCAGAGTGGCCTACATGGGGGTAGAGCCTCTTTAGAAGGGACTGGATGGAACCCAACTCTGTGAATGGAGCAGGGATGAGCCTGCAGCTTTGGAAATGTGTCCAGAGAGAAGGCAGTTTAGTCTAGGGGTGTAGCTATGGGGTGGTCCAGAAAAGAGGTCCTTTCTGGGGATCTATGACCTGAGGGAAATGAAAACAGAAACAGGGCTGGGGATACATTTTTATATTTTCATCAGGGGCTCAACCGTGGCCCTGGGTCTTAAGACAAGGGTGTCACCTGGCAACTGGGCCTGGGAGATTAGCACTGAGGCATGGAACTTTGGGGTCAGATGTGAGGTAGACATTTGAGAGACTGAGAGTTGAGGTGGTCTTGTTTGATTTGTTTTGTTTGCCTGACTTTGGACTGTGTAGCTAAGGATGAGCTTGTACTCCTGATCTCCTGCCTTCACTTCCCAAATGCTGGGAGTACAGGCTGATACTTGCAGAGCCTGGTAAGGCTTTAGTTTCCATTGTTCCCTGAATACAATGTAACAATTATTCGATAACATTTCCATTGTGTTAGTATAAGAAATCTATTGTGGGAGTATACCGCAGTGGTACACGTCCTGAGTTTCCAAGAAGGGGCTGAGGGCATGGCTCAGTACTAGAGACCCTGTCTAGAGTCCCCCAGTGAGGGACTGGGGGCGTGGCTCAGTGGTAGAGCTCCTTGTCCTAGGATCTTGCAGTGAGGGATGGGGAGAGGTGGCTCAGTGTTGGAACACATGTCTAGAAAACTATCCTGAGAAGCTGGGGCCTGGTCAGTGGTAGTAGTCTTGGTGTCATGTGGCTTGAGACTTTAGGACAAGTACAGAACCAGGGTACTAGGTTCCCTCTATAGTGATATAACAAGAACACCATTATAAATGATCTGGAAATGGTTCAGAACAAGCAGGGAGAACATGTGGAGGCTGTATGCAAACGCTCTGCTGTCTTCTGTACAGGACTTGAGCATCTATGGAGTTTGGTATCCTTGGAATCGCTGCAGACCTTGCCCCTAGGCTAGCACAGGCCCACATAGTGACGCTTTGTCCCTCAAGATGTGCTACCATTGACAAAGCCTCAGTGGGGCTTTGGCTTGAACACCTGGTACTCAAGAATCATCCTTTCACAAAGACCAGTTCCTTCTCTGGGTCATCTGCAGGCAACCATGGCTTCGGAGTGTGGCCTTTTGTCAATATGGCACATCATTGTTAGCTCCCTACTGAACACAGTAATATCATATTCCACTTGAAATAAATGTGTTTTTACCCCAAAAGGTATACTGTTAGCAATGGTGACGCATGCCTTTAATCCTAGCACTTGGGAGGCAGAGGCAGGCAAATTTCTGGGTTCGAGGCCAGCCTGGTCTACAAAGTGAGTTCTAGGACAGCCAGGGCTACATAGAGAAACCCTATCTCAAAAAACCAAAAAAAAACCAAAAAACAAAAAACAACCCCCCCAAAAAACAAAACAAAACAAAACAAAACAAACAAACAAACAAACAAAAAACTGGAGGTAGAAGGGCTGGACAGATATCTCAGTCACTAAGACTGATTGAGGCTTTTTCAGAAGACGAGGGTTAGGTCCCCAACATCCGAGTCTAGTAGCTCACAAGCATCTGTAACTCGAGCACCAGGGATTCCAATACTTGCTTCTAGCCCAAGAGGATGCCTTCATTCACATGCACACACCACACACACACACACACACACACACACACACACACACACAAAATATATTTTGTTTTTTTTTTTTTTTTTATATAGTGTCTCATTACGTAACCTTGACTGTTCTTGAACTCACAGAAACCCATATGCTTCTTGAGTGCTGGGATTAAATATAGGCTGCTTCTACCACAATCAATCCAAAAATAAAATATTTTTTTAAAATTAGAGCTGGTCATACCGGCACATAATTAAAATCCCAGTAATTACCAGATGTAGTCCAGGCTGGCTTTGAACTCCTGATTTTCCAGCTTCCATCTCCCAAGTACTGGAATGACCAGTGCTGCCACCATGAGTAGCAAGATTTGCAATTTAATGAGAAAAGCAAGCATAAGAATTTGGTACCCTGGGCCAGTGCTAGAGGTATGTTTTTGTGGCAGTTAGGATGGGGTGACCTTCTGGAAGAGGCTGCCTATCCTTCAGAGCTTCATCTGCCTCCTTCCCCCACAGCCATCGACCTCATAAACAACCTGTTGCAGGTGAAGATGCGCAAGCGCTACAGCGTGGACAAGTCTCTCAGCCACCCTTGGTTACAGGTGACGTAGGTGGGGGGGGCAGGAGGCGGCAGAGCTAGGTCTCTAATTGGCCGGGCGAGTGGGATCGTGATTGATTCGCCTGTTGCTGTGCTGTGGTTGGGAATGGGGCTACACCGCTATTGGCTGAGCAGGTTGTGGGGTGTGGTGCTTGGCCATCATTGGTCCCTGCAGAATCCAGGCTGTTGCTGAGATTGCTGAATTCTGCCCAGCTTGTGGTCCCCAAACTAACCCAGTTCTTCCCGGCTCAGGAGTACCAGACGTGGCTTGACCTCCGAGAGCTAGAGGGAAAGATGGGCGAGCGATATATCACCCATGAGAGCGACGATGCACGCTGGGATCAGTTTGTGGCAGAGCGCCATGGGACGCCAGCAGAAGGGGACCTGGGTGGCGCCTGTCTGCCGCAGGACCACGAGATGCAGGGGCTGGCTGAGCGGATCAGCATCCTTTGAGGCCAGTGTTCCCCTGCACATCATCCCAAAAGTGAACTCTTCTAGAGGAAGCAGCTTCCTGCATAGACTGGATGAGGCATTATGCAGGAGGGCCAGAGCCTTTCCCTTCACTGAAACACTCTTCCCAGGGCCGTGATCTTAGTCTCTGATGCCCCAACCTTGGAGTGATAAGGCTGCACATTTGACTCTGTGGCCTTGTAAAGGCGCTTGCCACCAAGCCTAACAACTTGAGTTTGATCCCCGGGATGAACCGGTTTGGAGAATTCACTCCTGCTGTTTGTCCCCCGTCCACCACATGTGCCCACACAAACACAGGCAATAAATGTATTTTTTCTTTTTATAACAAATGAGGCTCCTACTGGCCATGGTGATGTATGTCTATAATCCCAGCACTTGGAGAGGCTGAGGTAGGAAGGTTGCTTTAAGTTCAAGGCCAGCCAGGGCTGCTGAATCTCAAAAAAGACAAATCCTTTTCTGTACTGTGAAATTCCAGGGCTTGGGAGGTGGAGTCGGAAGAGCCAGGTGTTCAAGGTACTTAGGTATGCGGTGGTGAGTTCCAGGCCAGTCTGGGCTGTTAAGACCCTGTCTCAAAAACAAGAAAGTGGGTGCCGCAGAAGGCAGGGAAGAAGAGTTTGGGGAGGACTTTCTGGAGAAGAATATAAAAAAGGGAGAAAGTGACTATAGCCTAGAGTGCACACCTTTAATCCCAGCCCTGATCTCTGTGAGTGTGGGAGGATGAGGGGGAAGGGAGGAAGAGAAGAAGAAAGGAAGGAAGGGGACAGGAAGGGGACAGGAAAGAGAGGAGGAAGGGGGCGGGGAGAGGAAGGGAGGGGGGAGGAGGAGGGGGGTACCAGGACACGTGAATGGGTACAGTTCTCAAGCTGGTGAAACCAATCTTAAGTCCTAAGTGAATTTAAGGGGCAGTGGATGGCCCTTACAGCCCACCAATGAAGGGCTGGGGGTAGCTTAGCCATTGGATATTTGTCTAATATGCCGGGGCCACTGACCAAACATCTCACACTATGAAAAGGAAAGCAAGTCAGGTGTGTTGCACACCTACAGTCATATAACACTGCAGGTGTGAAAGCAGGAAGACTGCAGAGGAAGGCTGAGCCAAGTTCAAGCCCCAACCCAGGAAGTTGTCCTCTGACCTCCAGATCAGTGTAGCACACACATGCCAGCCACCCCCTACTCCTACACACACAGGCAAAATAACAAAATCCAGTACCATCTTTAACTATATGCATTATTTTTAAATTATATTTTAAGAGCAGTCTGGGATATATCAGCCATTCTTTTTTCTTCTCCCTCCCTCTCCCTCCCTTCCCCCACCTCTGTTTTTCAGGGTCCTGGATGGAACTCGCTCTGTAGACCAGGCTGGTCTCCAATTCAGAGATCCGCCTGCCTCTGCCTTCCAAGTGCTAAGACTAAAGGTGTGCACCACCACTGCCAAGCTGAGCCCTTCTTTCAATACAATACTGAAAGGAGAGGCAGCTCAAAGGGTAAAGGTGCCTACCACAGAGCCTGACAACCTGAGTTCTATCTCCAGAACCCACACTGAAAGGAGAAAACCAACCCCCAAAGGTAGTCTTCTGAGCTCCACAGTGTGCTTGGTGGCACATGCCTTTACCCGCTGAATCATGTCTCTAGCTTACAGGCATAGGCAGGATGTCTTGCATCTAGAACTTCCCTGTTATCCCATTAAGCTAGTCTATCTAGCCAGCTTGCTCCAGGGTGCTGGAGTTACGGGCAGGCTTCTGTGCATATCATTTACATGGAGATCCAGTACCAGTCCTATGTTTGTGCAGCAAGTCCTTTAACTGCTGGGCAAGCCCTCCAGACAATTTTTTAAAACCATTTTTATACCATGATGATGTCAAAAACTCCCCTTCCTCCTTTTCATCCTTCCATTTGAGGTTCTGGGGATGGAGCCCAAGCCCTTACAAATACCAGGCAATCCCTGTACCACTGAGAGCCACCTAGTACAGCCTGTGTGTGTGCAGTGTGCACTCATGGAGACAAAAAGTCTGTATCATGCTGGGCAGTGGTGGCGCACGCCTTAAGTCCCAGCACTTGGGAGGCAGAGGCAGGCGGATCTCTGAGTTTAAGGGCAGCCTGGTCTACAGAGTGAGTTCCAGGACAGCCAGGGCTACTCAGAAAAAACCCTGTCTTGGAAGGAAATGAAAATGTCTATACCATGATTGTTCCTGTTACCCTCTACCTTACTTTATACTCTATTTAATTTGGGGGCACGGTGTGTACGGTGGAATGCCTGCAGAGGACAGTTATCTCTGTCCATCATGTGGACATGGGTACCAGGAATAGAACTCAGGTCCTTGGGATCAGCAGCACGATCTCCTACCCACTGAAATCCATCTTGCTGGCCTATCTATCCACTTCGTTTTTGAAACAATCTCTTGGTGACCCTCAAGCTCACTAGCTGGCTAGACTGGCTGGACATCAAGCTTGGGTAATCCTCCTGCATCCATTCCCCAGCACTAAAAAAGACAATCATGGAGCCATTACCTTTGGCCTTTTGTTTGGAGCCTGGGAATCTGAGCTCAGACCCTCGTGTTTTCAGTGAGCACTGGACCTGTTGAGCTGCCTTCCCAGCCTGAGTGTTTTCTATTGCAATGACTTCTTGACATACTGCGGGTGCTCCTTCACTCCTGTCCATCTCTGTCACTGTGCTCAGTGATTTGGGGGTCTGTGATGGTGACCATGGCACCTCAGACTCTGCTACCATTGCATGGACACACAGATGAGTCCTGGAGACAGCCCCGAGAAGGCAGGGAAGGTATGGGTAGGACTGAGGAACACAAGAAATAGGGCAGCCTGAAGCAGTCTAAGAGCATGGGCAGGTGTGTCTAGGGGAGCGCATAAGCTTCCATCTCTTCCGTCCTGGTCCTGAGGCTATGGGGAAAGGGTCTTTTCTGTTTTTGAGACAGAGCCTCTCTACCTAGCCCAGGCTGGCCAAGAACTCACCTTCCATCTGCCTTTGCCTCCCGAGGGTGCGTGCCATTTTGCTGTTGTTTCTAACTCTGGATCCCTGCCCAGTTCTCCAGTTGCTTGGTCACCCTGACTTTTAGCCCTCAACCCTCCAACAGCTGAGAGTAAACTGAGGATCCATTTGACATGATTATTCATGTACTGGTGGTTGAAACTAGTAGGATTCTGGACAAACGCTCAACCACTGAGCCTCATCCTCAGTCTTTTGTTTGGTCTTGCCATGTAGTCCAGATCTTCCTGCCTCATCATTTAGAGCACTGGGGTGGCAGACCGTGAGAATTTTTAAAAGACTAAATATTTCAAAGTGTGTGTGTGTGTGTGTGTGTGTGTGTGTGTGTGCATGCACACACTAGAGTGCAGTTGCCTGAGGTGACCAGAAGAGGACAGTGGATCCCCTGATGCTGGAGTTACAGAGGATTGTGAGCCTCTTCTTCCCTCTGTGTGCCACGAACTGAACCCAGATCTTCTGGAAGAGCAACAAGCACTCTTAAATCACTGATCCATTCCTCCAGTGCTGGCATTAAACACATGACCCACCATGCCCAGGACTCAGTTCTTCTTTTAAAGATTTATTTATTTATTTTATGTAAATACACTGTAGCTGTCTTCAGACACTCCAGAAGAGGGAGTCAGATCTCATTATGGATGGTTGTGAGCCATCATGTGGTTGCTGGGAATTGAACTCAGGACCTTCGGAAGAGCAGTCGGTGCTCTTAACCACTGAGCCATCTCTCCAGCCCCAGGACTCAGTTCTTTATGAGTGATAGAAGCTGTTACTCCGAAAAAAAATTTAACAGGGTTATACGTGGAGACCAACTCCTTTAAAATGAGCACTGAAGGAGCTGGGAGTCAGATACAAATCAGAAGAGGTCTGATCTCTAAGTTACAAGCCAGCCTGGGCTAGGTAATATAGGCCAGCCTGGGTTATTTAGTGAAACCCTCAAAAAGCAAAACAAAACATAATTATGTTGTTCAACGTCCAGAATAACTCTTTTGGATGCAGATGAAGAACACAGAGAGACTAAATACGTTTCCTAGTGCTACTCATCCTTAAAGTGGCAGAGACTCACCACATCAAGGTTGGTTATTGCCAGACGATCGTAAGAGATTATAAAAGACATTTCACACTATGATCTTCTTTTTCTAACAGGCTCTCATAGTTAGCCCAGATTGGCCTCGAACTCACCACGATTCTCCGGCCCCATCCTCCCTTACAGATCTTCTGAGCTTTTGGGGAGTCGAAGGTCCGTCTGAGAAATGGGCTATTTCACAAATGTAGCCGACACACCGGGTGTCGTGACACATGCTGGCCGCGTGAGGGGGCGCTAGCCCCGCTCGCCCAGCGAGGGGAAGCAGGATGCAGCCGCCTTCGAAAGCAGGCAGGCTCAGCTTTAGGACCACAGAGCGCTGAGAACAGAGCATCTCAGAAGACTGAGAACAAAGCCTCTCAGAACCGGGAACAAAGGCCGCTGCGGATCAGCTGCCCCGCACCTGGAAGACAAGAAAGACCTCAGAGTCTCTTCTGCTCAAATCATAGACTATTTCACCCAGAGTCTCGTAATCCCTATGACGGAATTACAGAGCCCGTTTGAACCGGTCCTGCTTGAAAGCATAATCAAACCGTAAGATGTTCAGTCCGTTTTACGTCTGAGAGTCTGGGAAAGCTGCCTGGAAGAGGAGGCGTGATCCGGATTCAAGCCTCGCTGATGGCCCTTCTGCGCAGACTCAGAAGCTGAAAGTTCGGGAGGGGCTGCAAGAGCAGCTGCGGAGCTGTCACGTGGAGCCAGTCTCTATTTATAGACCACCCTTCGACCTGGAGAGCCCAATGGTAGCCAGCGCTCGCCCGCAAGGGGGCGGGACCAGCTTCAGAACCAAGCGGCTAGCACCAATGGAATTGGAGCAAGGGCGGGCTTGTTGCATTGTCATTATAAAGGAGGCGTGGCCACAGCCCCTCGGTCGCAGCACAAAGGGGCGTGGCGAGTCTGTTACCGGGTCGGTAGTCACGGGCATGCGTTAAGGAGGGAAAACGGGGCGGGGCGTAGCCTTGCGTCACGGAAGGCAGCAGCCAATAGTAGGCCGTTGTCGTACCTTCAGGGGCGTGGTCATGCAGATGAGGCGCGGGTGGGCGGCCCAATGGGCGGGCGCCTATGCAGATGAGACGGTGACAGCCCGGCCAGCGGGCGGGCGGGCTGCTGGGGCGGGGAGGTGGGACCGGCGAGAGGGGCGGCCGTGGGGCCCGGCCGGGCTGGGGCGGGGGGCCGCAGCCATGATCCGGGCCTTCTCGTTCCCGGTGAGCCCGGAGCGGGGTCGGCTGCGGGGATGGTTGGAAGGCAGCCTGGCCGGGCTCTGCGAGTTGCATTGGCTCCGAGAGAGGCAGGAGTACCGCGTGCAGCAGGCGCTGCGGCTGGCCCAGCCCGGGATGGGGGGCGCCGAGGCCGAGGACGAGGAGGACGCCGAGGAGGACGAGGATGCGGCAGCGGCGCGCAGGGCCGCAGCAGCCCTGGAGGAGCAGCTGGTGAGGGGTCGCCTGTCCGTGCGTCCATCCATGCATCCCTCCCTCCCCCATCGGTTCCCCCACCTCCCTGCTCGTGTGTCTGTCTGTCTTGGTAATAATGTATGCTCAGCACACCGGTCCTAGGGTAGGGGAGCAGGCAGGGGGAAAAGCCGAGAGATAAGACTGGAGACCTGGCCTCCCCTACCTCCAAATAGAGCTGATAGGGAGGATGCACGGCCTCCGTTGGACTCAGCATGGACCCTCTTATCCGTCCTGGCCGCCTAGTGTGTTAAACCGAACATTTCGTCTTCTTACAGTCTTCCCATCTCATGAGGGTTTGAGAGTCCCCCATTTTACAGAGAAAGAAACTGAGGCTTAGAGGCAGGAAGAGACTCACCCAAGGTCACACAGCCCGCATTCAAACATAACCTCCCTCTGGGCCCCACTACCCGGGATCCATCTTTCCTTAACTCTCCGGGGTGCTTGGAGATCCCTGGAGGGGGCGGGGTGGGGGAAGGGGAATCTTCAGGCCTCTGGAGAGAGAGAGACCCCCTGCTGAGAAGCTTACAGTCCCTGAGGAACCCCGGGGGCATTTTGATCAACCCGATGACACTTCTTTCTTCTACTTGGTCCCATGGCTCAGTAGCATGGGGAGGCCAGGTGGAGGTAGCTGGGTAGGGAGGGGAGAGTGAGTATGGTTCGCCGTAGCACTCTAACGATGACTTTCAAATTGAAAAGGCCCCAGCTCTTTCTCCCTCCCTACATCACTCCGTGAGTCTGGAGACCCTTTCCGGTTGTCGCTCCAACCTTTGCATACCACAGCATCTCTGTTTCATTTCCTTAACCCTGTCCCTGTCTCTATGATCTTCGAAGACCGGTAAAGCTTTCAAAACCAGACGAGATTAGAGATGGGGTCGTGGACTGTCTCTAGGCCTCAGTGCTTTTCTGCCTAACGTCTGTCTCCATCTCTCTTCCCTTCCCCCAGCCCACTCCCCTGGCCCATCCCATCCCGGTCCCTAAGCCTCTATGTGTGTACATGTGTGTGGTCAGTTTCCCGTTTAGGGAAACCTGAGCCCAAGCTGTGGGGGTGGGGAGGGGGATCTGGCTGTTGCTGACCTCGGCTGCCCCCTCCCCAGATGGGAAATGGGGAAAGGGGCTGATGAGGCCAGACGCCCAGCCCCACCCCCAACCGTCCTGACGGTGCAGGGAGTGGGACCTTACACATTCTTCTCCAAGCAGAAACAGCTGTGGGAGGCCCCGCCCCCTCCAAAAGTTACAGAGGAGGGGAGGTGTTCAGCCGCTACCCCTGCCCTCCGCTGCGTGGGCTTTACCAGACCCCTCTATCCATCCTACTAAGAGAGGGTGGGAGAAGGCACCATTGCAGACCAGTAGTGGTCTGGCCTCTCTCCCTCCTCACACTCTGCCCCTCTCCTCGGTGCTTACTCCTCCTGGCTGGCATGAAGTGATGGGAGAGAGGACCTGTCCCTCACACTCCGCCCCTTCCCCACTGTAAGCAGTCAAGGCTCAGCCCAGCCTCAAAGAGGAGGCAGTGGCAGACCGGGACAGGAGCCTGGCTGATGGAGTAGAAAGGCGCTAAATATAAACACCTCTGGTGTTGAGGGTTCCTGGGTCTTTCTGAAGAGGAAGTGGGGGGTCACCCCTGATTCCAGAAACCCCCTCTCTTATAAGGCAACCTACATCTCCATCCATCACTCAGAAACACTCTCCCTATGAAGCAAAACAAAAATCCCCAAAGTTAGACTTAGTGACTCTGTGAGACATGATGTGGGCATGCCACAGTCAGAGTAGAGGTATTGTAGAGAGAGAGGCGTGGATATTGTGTACAGAGGGGTCCTGTTTGCTCCTAGGAAGGAAAAGATCCCTTCCAGCAAGGAGGACTTGGGCTAGACCCACAGAAGGACTTCTTTTTTTTTTTTTTTTGGTTTTTCGAGACAGGGTTTCTCTGTGTAGCCCGGGCTGTCCTGGAACTCACTCTGTAGACCAGGCTGCCCTCGAACTCAGAAATCCACCTGCCTCTGCCTCCCAAGTGCTGGGATCAAAGGCATGCGCCACCACCGCCCGGCTAGGACTTCTTAACATAGATGAAAGGGCACTGGAATGTAAGGAGAGGAAAAAAGATATGGGGAAGTTTGGGCAAAAGAGTCTCCAGGGACTTAGGTCATTTAGAGATGAACTCAGGCTGTCTGTTCCCCAACTCTTTGTTTTGTTTTGTTTTGTTCTTTGTATTTTTGAGACAGGGTTTTTCTGTATAGCCCTAGCTGTCCTGGAATTCACTCTGTAGACCAGGCTGGCCTCGAACTCAGAAATCCACCTGCCTCTGCCTCCTAAGTGCTGGGATCAAAGGTGTTCGCCACCACCACCTGGTTTGTTCCCCAACTCTTGACCACTCCCCCTGGTGAAAAAAACTGAAATGATAGTTGTGGAATCCATCACCCCCCCCAAAAGCCCAATGTTTTACATATAATTTGAATTTCGCAAGCAGTGTTAGAAATTATTCCTTGTGAGATACTTTGTTGTAATGATGTAAACTGGCCTTGATGAAACACTGAAAAGAGAACTGACCTTTCAACTTCTTTTAGCTTTTCCTGGGAGCTTAGGAAAGACCAAGTCGTGTGATGCCATTGCAGATAAGGAAAGTAAAGCCCAGAGAGGTCAAGAAACCTGCCTGAGGTCTCACAGCCAGGCAGGGGGAGAGATGATGGACACTGGCTGCCAAGGCTCACCTTAAATATTCACAGTCCACCTCATCTTCCATTTGATTCCCTATGCTGAGAAGGCCATTACCATTTGACTTGGCTTGAGTCTGTTCTGATTTTTTCTAATGTGAAATGGAGAGCACTTGACAAACTGTTGCTTTTTTATTTACCAATCCGGGGGATGGAACTAAGGGTAAGGAGCAGGACAGGCAAGTGCTGAACTATTCAGTCACATCCCAGCCCCTTACTGGGGGATTCTAGGCAGGGGCTCTACCACTGAGCCACGCCCTTAGCCCCTCACTGGGGCTCTACTCTCCTCCATTGCTGTTTTTAGTTTAGTTTTCATTTGGTTCAGTTTTCAGTGTGTAACCCCTGGCTGACCTGGAACTCACAGGGATCCACCTGCTTCTGCTATCTTGTCTGGCCCTAGCCCTCTTTTTGACACTTGATTTCTCTGATTCCTAGACAGGCTTTGAACTTTCCATGCTCCTATCTGCTTCCCAGAGCACTAAAGAATGTCAAACCCCACCCCTGGCCTGTCTCACAGGTCTTATTGTTTTATAAAAGACCAGTTTCTTGGGCAAGGTCCCAAGGCTTTGCCCATGGTCTTCGAAATGTGACTTCTCTGGCCAGAAGTATGACACAAGGTATGGAAATGGTTAGACACACAAATTTTGGGGTTCCAATCTAGGTATGTCCAGAAGCTCACAAACTGGGACTTGATAACTTTGGGTTTTGAAGATCCTCCACGTTTGGTCAGGCTTACCACCATTGCCAACTCCCATCAGCTGTGCATGCATATAGAACGGTGCCCGGTCCCCATTAGATCGTCACCAGTGATTCTGCACTCAGGAGTACTCTCATCTGAGCACTCAGGCCCTCCAGAGGTGAAGGCAGGATGATTGGAAGTAAGTCATTCTTGGTTACATAGGAAGTCCAAGGTCAGCCTGGGCTACCTGAGACTGTAAACCCAAAAAGTTTGTAGTTGTCTTCGCTTAAGTGAAATCTGCTATGCCCCCATCATGACGAAGTTACGGGATGGCACACTTCTAAGAACGTGTGTCCCTATGACTGTGATTCTGGCTTCCTCCCTCCCCTGCAAGTCCCTTCTCTGCTCAGTACTATATCACAGAATAATCTGCCTTCACCCCTCTTAACAGCTGTGAAGTATTCCACCACAAACATTCTGGCATTCATTCATCAAACGTTTCCTAAGTTCTAAGCCCAAGGGAGAAGAGTGCCACTGTGAACAGAAAACCTCTGTCCTAGTGAGAAATCACTTCCTATTGAGAGACAAGATAAACAAGTGACACTCTGTTTGCATGTGCACGTGCGTGTGTGCATGCATGTGTACATGAGGGAGCAGGAGAAAAGGGCGACCGACAGGGTGCAGAATGGCAAAGGGACTATTTTTAAAAGGCAGAGGATGGAAGATCACATTAGAAAAGCCCAAGGAGTGGGGGAGGGGGGCTGCGAGGGGGCTCATTGCTGCACACAGAGTGCGGTGGTAACTAGAGGGCCAGGCAGCGGACCAGTCTGGTCCACTTGGAACATGACACAGGCAGTTGATGGCAGCCTGTGGGGCTTTTTGTATTTTTTTTTTTCCCTCAGATGCCTTTTGATAGTATATGCACGGACTTTTCTTTTTTCTTTTTCTTTTTAAATTAAGGTTGATTGATTAGCCCATGGGCATCCAAACATACCCAGAGTGGGAGACATTTTTGTTGACCTTCATTGCACAGACAGTGCCACATGGGGGCTTCTGTTCTGGGAGGGGAAGAGGCCAGGCCTGGAGGAGAAAGGGCTGGGGGTGGGGGAGGACTGTGGCTGCTGCCTAGAGCCAGGCCAGTCTTTCTGCCCTAAATAGGCAGGGCTGGGTGCTGGCCCCGCCCTCCCGCCAGCATCCAGACAAGCTGCTTTTGTCTGAGGGTCAACTGTCTGCCCCTGGCAGCCGCTACCTCTGGTCTCACTGAGTCCCCTGTGAGACATTCCCTGGCCCTGCCTCTGTGGCTTCCCAAATAAGATAAAATCCTAGATTTTTTTTTTAAATCGTAGATACAGGGTCTTATGGACTGGACTGCCCTCAGAGTCGGTAGGTAGGCAGGAATGGCTTTGAACTCCTTATCCTCTGCCTCTACCTCTCTCTGCTCAGTGCTAGGATTGCAGGTCTTTTATTCAGTACTGGGGACTAAACCCAGAGTTTCCTGCTAGGCGATCACTCTTCCGGCTTAGTTCTGTCCTCCATCCCAGTCCAGAGAGTCCTGGTCTGTGATCACTGTTGAGGCCACCAGAAAGGGTAGATTTACAGAGGGACTTACAGGGGGCACCAAAGGGTGTGGTTCCTTCTGAAGGGAGGAATAATGAGGCGTTTGAATTGCACTGCTTGTTTGTTATATGAAGTAGCCAGTCTGCTGCAGCAGCAGGAAGCACTAAGAGGGGACTTCCATAAGAACTTCTCATTGGTGATAAAGGGAAATGTAGTATCTCAGAAAGGAGGGACAAAATGACGAGGTAGCCTCAAGACCACCCTTGGATCTGCCTGCTCCTACACTCCCCACCTTTACCACTGAACTCTCTTACAGCAAGAAGACCTGAACTTAAAGCCCTCATGTACTGTGTCATGTGCCAGCAACATCCTACTAGAAGGTGCAGGCAAGAAGGTCATGGGTTCAAGGCCATGCTCCCTATAACAGGGCAAGTTTGAGGCCAGCCAGGGCTTTGTGCGAATGAGACTCTGGCTCAAAAGGGGGCTGAGGTACATCTAGGGGGTTTGTCTCAATAAGGTGCCTGCCAGTTGACATGAAGACCTGACTTTGAGTCTCCAGTACCCACACAAGAAGCCAGGCAAGAGGCTAGGGTGAGCCTGGGAGAGTCGGGAGGATTGTGGAGCTCATTGGAACAAGGCTAGCCTAAGAAGGTGAGAACCTGCCTCAAAAAATAAGGTGAATGGAGCTAGAGAGATGGTTCAGTGGTTAAGAGCTCTTGCTGAACAATCATGAGGAGTCTCTGAGTTCGAACCCCACCACCACATGGTAAGCAGAATGTCTTATATGTTCCTCTAACCACAGCTCTCAAGAGAGTTGATACAGGAAAGTCACTGGGCAACTGAAGGCCAGGTTCAGGGGGACATGCTGCCTCCCTCACAGGAGTAGACAGAGAGTGATAGAGTATACTTGACACCCTCTCTGACCTCTACACTCAAGTGCAGGTGCACACACACACGCATACACACATACACTTACCTACATGCTTAGGTAAATACTTTTTAAAATTTTTTTGTTTTGGTTTTTTTGTTTGTTTGAGACAGGGTTTCTCTGTGTAACCCTGGCTGTCCTGGAACTCACTCTGTGGACCAGGCTGTCCTTGAACTCAGAAATCCGCCTGCCTCTGCCTCTCAAGGTAAATACTTTAAAAAATAAGGGAGCTGGGCATGGTGGTACACAACTTCAATCCCAGCACTCAGGAAGCAGAAGCAGGAGGATCTCTTCCAGCCTGGTCTACAAAGAGTGTTCTAGGCTAGATAGGGCTAGATAGTGAGACCTTCTCTCAATAAGTAAATGATCACACAAACAGGGCTAGAGAGATAGTGAAGTGGCTAGGACCACTGGCTTACTTCAAGAGGACCTGAATGTGGTTCCTAGAACCCACGTGGCCCACTTGTGTCTGTAACTCCCATTCTAAGGAATCCAGAGCCATATTCTGTCCTCCATGGGCACCAGGTGTGCACATGGTGCACAGGCATAGGTGTGGGCAAAACGTGCATGCATTAAAAAAAAATTGTGTGTGGGTGATGGAATAAATCTTTTAAAGAGGGGGGTAGCCAACAGGATGGCTCAATGGGTAAAGGCACTTGTTGCCAAGCCTTATAACCTGATTCAGTTCCTGAGATCTACACAGTAGAAGGATCTGAGAATTGACTCCATCCTACAAGCTGTCTTCTGACCTCCACACCCACACACGCATGAGTGTCCATAAGAGCGTGCACACAAACACACATAAATGTAAAAAAATAATGTGGAGAGTCAATGAGAAAAATACCTAATCATCCTTTGTTGTCCCACCTCCAAATAAAATGATAGCAAGGGCTGGAGAGATGGCTCAGATAAGAACACTGGCTGCTCTTCCAGAAGACCTGGGTTCAATTCTCAGCACCCACATGGCAGCTCACAACCATCTCTAATTCCAGTTCCAGAGGATCCTACACCCTCTTCCCTTCCTGTCTCTTAGGGCACTGCACACACACAGTGCTTAGACATACATTCAGGCAAAACACCCATCTACATATTAGCCAATTAATTTGATTAGCTAATTAATCGATAAGATGCCAGTCATGGTGTTGCATATATTTAATCCCAGCACTCAGGAGGCAGAAGCAGGCAGATCTCTGTGAGTTCCAGGCCAGCCAGGGCTGCAGAGAGAGACCTTGTCTCAAAACACAAAAAGACAAAACCAAGGTGTGAAGTGAGACTGGAGAAGGGCTATTCTAACGGTTTCAGGAGCAGATGCAGGCATAGGCGACAGAGAAGGAACAGACAATCCCTTCTGGAGCCTTAGCCTACATAGATGAGGCTGCATCGTGAAGAGTGAAAGTTAGACAGGACTTCCTAACAGAGATGAGGGACAGAGGGCTGACATTTCCAAGTGGATCTCCATCAGGAATTCACGAACAGGAGGCAGGTGGGCTCTGGAGCCTTCTAACGGCCTTGTTTTCCTTGTGCTTCAGGAGGCCCTGCCTGGGCTCATCTGGGACTTGGGCCAGCAGTTGGGAGACCTGAGTCTGGAGTCTGGGGGCCTGGACCAGGAGAGTGGGCGCAGCTCAGGTGAGGGGGTGGGGTCTTTCTAGGACACCCCAGTCTTTCTCGGTATCCTTTATCTCTGCAGTCCCTCTCCCCCACACTCACCTCTTTCCTTCCCCACCCCTGCTCCCTAATGATCTCAGCTTCTTCCTGGAATCCAGGCTTCTATGAAGACCCCAGTTCTACCGGAGGCCCAGATTCACCACCCTCCACCTTCTGCGGAGACAGCGGCTTCTCTGGATCTGGCTCCTATGGACGCCTGGGTCCCTCGGACCCCCGGGGCATTTATGCCAGCGAGAGACCCAAGTCGTTAGGTACGGCGGAAGGGTGGGGCCCTGTGACAGCGAGAAGACAGCTTTGAACATAAAATTGGGTCCAATTTGGACTCCCAGTCCTGGCTGGGATCGCCAGTCTGGTGCAGTTTTAGCACCTAAGCATTCTGAGCTTCCATTTAGTGTCTGCATCAGCAGACATTGTGAGGTGCACCTTTAATCCCAGCACTCAGGAGGCAGAGGCAGGCAGATCTCTGAGTTCAAGGCCAGCCTAGAGTACATTTTAAGTATATACACACACTCTCTTTTTCTGTCTGTGTCTGTCTCTCTGTCGCTTTCTCTCCTCCTTTTTGACAGGGGTCTCTCTATTATATAGCCCTGCTATCTCGGAACTCACTAGATAGACCAGGCTGGCCTCAAATTCACAGAGATCCACCTGTCTCTGCCTCCCAAGAGCTGGCATTAAAGGTTCCCACCACCAAGCCTGGCGTCAAGAGGGAACTGGCTTGAGAAAGCCTCACTGAGCCCCTGACCCCTGACATTTGAGAGAAATAAGAGGAATAGGCTAAACTGACACTGGAGAACAGGCCAGGAAGCAGAAACCACAAGCGCAAAGGCCCTGAGGCCAGAGGCCGGCAATTTGGGGCATCTAGGAAGTCAGTGTGGCTGTAGATCTAAGGATATGAATGTGCAGTGTAAGCAAGACAAGTAGTGGAGACTTGAAGGGATTGTGTCATCAACCATATAGGAGGGGATGAGTGAGGATGAGTGAGGAGGGGTCTTCAGAGAGGGCAGCAGGGTGGGGAGGGGTGTGGCTTTGCCCTATCCAGGGCCGGGAGAGAAGCCTTGATTTTATTCTGTTTTTTGTTTTGTTTTGTTTTTTGTTTTTTTTATGTAACCCTGGCTGACCTGAAACTCCCCGTGTTGTGGCCCTGAACTTGTAGCAGTTCTGCTGCAGTCTCTCCAGTGTTGGGAGGATTGGCAGGATTGGCAGGTGTGGGCCGCCACATCCAACTTAATTGTTGTTTGAGGCAGGCTCTCAGATAGCCTAGGCTGCCACAGACTTGCTATGTAGAGGGCAACTTTAAATTCTTGATCCTCCTACCTCCATCTACTCTGTGCTGAGACTATAAGCTTGTACTAGTATGCCCAACTTTTTTTTTTTCGTTTTTTTGCGGGAATGGGGGCTGGGGTGGGATCTCCAACATGCTCAGTAGCTGAGCATGGCCAGCACCTCCTCAGTTTTGTAACAGATCACAGATGTTCACCACGAAGTCGGTTATTTATTTATGTTACACTCTTTTTTTTTCCCCTCGGTTTTTCGAGACAGGGTTTCTCTGTGTAGTCCTGGCTGTCCTGGAACTCACTCTGTAGACCAGGCTGGCCTCGAACTCAGAAATCTGCCTGCCTCTGCCTCCCCAGTGCTGGGATTAAAGGCATGCACCACCACTGCCCGGCTATGTTACACTCTTAATTTGCTACATAGCTCAGATTGGAGGTGATCCTCTTGCCTCTGCTGCTTCAATTCTAGGCTAAAAAAATGCCTTTGAGAATCCCTCCTTTCTCTTCCTCTGCCTTTCTCCTGCAGGCGACGCCAGTCCCAGCGCTCCCGAGTCAGTGGGTGCCCGGGTTGCCGTGCCTCGATCCTTCTCAGCTCCCTATCCGACGGCGGCAGCCGGAGCTGAGACCTGCTCATCCGCGGAACGGCGGGCTCGTGCCGGGCCCTTCCTGACACCTAGCCCGCTGCACGCGGTGGCTCTGCGCAGCCCACGGCCAAGTGGACGGGTACCGTGCGGCTCACCGGACGCGGCGGCCAGCCGGCCCCTAGACGGCTACATCTCGGCGCTCCTGCGCAGGCGCCGCCGCCGGGGGGCGGGCCAACCGCGTACAAGTCCCGGGGGCGCGGACGGGGGCGCGCGGCGCCAGAACGGCGCGCGCCCGCGGCCGCCCGAAGCGTCCCCGCCCCCCGGAGGCGCGCGACCCGCGCGGGAGCCGTCGACGGAGCGCGCCTGGGCTGCGGCGTGGGAGGCGGAGGTTCCACCCGAACCCGCGCCTCCGGCCGCCGCGTCGCCGCCCTCCAGTCCCGCAGAGGGCCGCCTCGTGAAGGCACAGTACATCCCGGGCGCGCCCGCCGCCTCCAGAGGCCTCCCGGGCCGCGCCGCGCGCCGCCGGGCTCCGCCGCTCACGCGAGGTCGCAGCGTGGAGCAGTCCCCGCCGAGGGAGCGGCCGCGCGCCGCGGGCCGTCGGGGCCGCCTGGCGGAGCCGTCGGGGCGTCGGGGATCGCCGAGGGCGCGCAAAGCGGCGCGCTCGCAGTCTGAGACCAGTCTACTGGGCCGCGCGCACGCCGCTCCGCCACCCAAGTACCCCACGGCCGAACGAGACGAGCCCCGACCGCCCCGGCCCCGTCGGGGCCCAGCGCCCACGCCTACGGTCCAGGCCTGCCGTCGGTGGCGCTCCACCGCTGAGATCGACGCGCCGGACGGCCGCCGCGCCCGCGCTCGCGTGCCTGCGCCGCGAGGCCCCGCGCCCTCGCCATCCGCGCCCCCGCGCCGGCTGCTGTACGGTTGCGCGGGCAGCGACTCCGAGTGCTCGGCGGCGGGGCGCCCCGTGCCGCTTGGCCGTCGGATGCCGTCTGTATGCGCTCCAGGAGGCTACGGCGAGAGCGAGTCGAGCGCCAGCGAGGGCGAGTCGCCCGCCTTCAGCTCTGCCTCCAGCGACTCGGATGGCAGCGGAGGCCTCGTGTGGCCGCAGCAACTGGTGGCGGCTGCCGGGGCCTCGCCGTCGGGGCCCGGAGGCGCTGCGGGTGGAGGGACGCCCGCGGGTCCTGCCAAGGTCTTCGTGAAGATCAAGGCATCGCACGCGCTCAAGAAAAAGATCCTTCGTTTTCGGTCGGGTTCTCTGAAGGTCATGACGACTGTGTGAGTTGGGGCGGGATGGGCTTGAACTTCACCTCCATGGCCTCCGCACCCCCACACTTTTCATCCTCCAACCCTCTCCACACCCACCTTCCAAAGACCACCGGTTTTCTCTGCTTCCAAAGACCCTCCTCACTCACTGCCCGCCGTCCATAGCCGTCCTGGAGAGGCCGCCCCTCTCCCCCCACTGGGAGGCGCCCACATTGTCCCAGTACAGCTGGTTTTCAAAGCCTTGAGCCAGAAGGCGCCCCTCCGTGGGCCACACACTCCCCATCTGTACAATGGGTGTCCATGTATGCAAATGCTGTAATTGCGTTCGGGTCTCCCCTCCCCGACCCCCGTTTTAATTTTAGAAGCTTGGTCTGTCCTCCACTTCTCTCACATAGCCTTCTCATTCCTCTTTTCCTTGCCCAGATGGGGCTCCCTTCTCATTCACAAAGTGCCCCCTCCATGTCCCTGGACCCTTAGGATATCCCCTGGGGCCCCCAAGTCAGAGACTGTCTGACTCAGGTTATGCCTACAGAGTGCCCTGCCCTGGAAGAGGAAGTGGCACTGTCTTAGGGGCTTTGAGGGTCAAGTAGGAGTTGCCAACACCTGGAAAGGACTCTTTCTGCTCCATCCCTGGACAGTCATGGAGGATTGGGAGGTTAGAGAGAGGAAGGAAGATGGTTTCAATCTCGTGCCTCTCCCCACGGGGAGTGGGGGAAGCTGAATGACCCTCAGCTGTTCCAGTCCAGTGGGTTTTTAAAATTTTTTTTTGATTAAAGAAATTACTGTATTTATTATGACAATGGTGACTCCCCGGTGCATGGGGGGCCAGATTCTGTGTGTTTCTCTAACCTCTTTGTAAATAAATGCACAATGTTACATATTCCCTGGATTCTTGTTCTGCACTGAATGAGAGCTGTGTCCCTTTTTCTTCCAACCTGCATGAATGGAGCTCCTTCAGTCTGCTGTGGGACGGGTGGCAGGTACCAGGTTGAATTTGAACATCGCTCCATAGCCACTTTTTTTTTTTTCAGTGACTCTGACCTTCTGGTTATATTTGGACGTTGTTATGTATTCCTAAGAAGAGCGAGCCAAGATCAGGGCTGGTGCTGTGGCTCAGTGGATCAATGCACTTGCCATACAGGTGTGAGGACGTGAGTGCTGGTCCTCAGATCCCTGGGCAAGCCCAACTTACTAGTGTTCATATGCGACCCCAGTGCTCCTATGGAGCAGTAGGAGGCAGAGACAGGAGACTCCCTGGAAGCTCAAAGGCCAGCCACCCTGGTATATGAAGTGGTAAACAACAGACTGTGGCGAAGTAGAGGGCAAGGACTAACACCCTAGATTGTCCTCAGTGCTCCACACATGAAGCATTGTTTGTACATACCTCATACATCACACACACATTAAATAATTATGAAGAAGTCGCGTGCAAGCATGAAGACATGAACTTGGATCACTTATAGTCATGTAGAAGCCGGGCATGGTGGGAAAAGCCAGGGAGGTAGAGGTGAGCAGATCTCCAGCTTGGTCTACATAGTGAGTTCCAGGCCAGTCTGTTTCAAATAACATTTAATAATCCTGTTTCAAAATAACATTTACTAGTAATAACAACTACCCTATTTTATTGAGACAGGGTGTCCCCCGAGCAGCCTGAGCTGGCCATGAACTTGTTATATAGCCCACATTTGGCCTGATGCTGGACATCCTCCTGCCTCAGCCTCTGGTGTCTGGAAACACAGGCCTGCCTCGCTATATCTTCCAGTCACGTTCATGGCCGGAGATTGGGGGGGGGGGGGTGATGGCTGTGTTAATTAGCACGTTTGTCCATATGCTTTTATTTTTACTTTTTATTTTTACATGTACAGGTGTTTTGTCTGCATGTACACATGTTGCCTACAAAGGCTAGAAGTTGTCTTCCTCTGGAAGAGCAGCTGACACTCTTAACCACTAAGCCATCTCTGTAGTCCCTATCGCTCTGTCTTTGCACATCCTTCTGTGTGGGATTTGGTCCTTTCGCTTCCTCTTAATGTGAATTGCCTGTTTGTAACCTTTCCACATTTTTTGCTATTGGTTAATCCCAGAGACTATGCCCATTTCATAGGTGGGTAAATAGACTCCTGGAGAGGCCATTACTAGCCCTGGTCACAAGGCCTTAAGACAGTCAGGGTTTGGTTCCAACACCTACCTGCTTCCACAGTGAGAAGAATGGGATGTGTGTGTCTGTCCAGGTATGTCCCTTACAACACTGAGAGGAAAGAGCCCAGGTCTATGCTCATCTCCAGCACAGCCATGCAGCAGGGAACAAAAGAGAGTCCCTGCCCCACTCTAGTGGGGACAGAGGAGACAAGTAACAGGAAATGACGGGGTGGGGTGTGGCTCGGTGGGTAGAGCATGTGCCTACCCTACCAGAAACGAAGCCCTAGGCCCCAGCTCAGCACCCAGAAACCAGGCATGGCCATGCACATCTGTAATCTGAGCATTTGGGAGGTAGAGGCAAGGGGATCTGACATTGAGGGACACTCTCAGTTACATAGTGAGTTTGAAGCTAGCCTCAGCTACATGAAACTCACAGATAAGTAACTAGGAAAGTAGGTGGATGGATGGGTGTTTAGAGGCTGGGAGCTAGAGGTGCAGCTCTGAAGTAGAACACTCCTGTTTAGCAGGTACAGGCCAAGAGTTTGATCCTCAGCACTAGGGAGTGGATATGATGTTATTCTCAAAAGTTGTTCCCAAAAGGCAGCTGAGGTCAGAGTGGGAAGGGATTTGGCCAGGGCTCCACCGGCCCTTAGAGATGGTCCAGGAAAATAGGAGTGGTTATTTTTCTCCCTCCCAGCCCCTCTGAACTCTCTGTGTAATTGAGGATGACCTTGAACTCCTGATTCCCCCCACCCCACCATCTCTCAGGTGGTGGGATCTGGATTGTAGGTGTATACCCCTAAGCATGGCTTCTCTACCTCTCTATATGTATCTATTTAAAACAGGGTCTCACTCATCCTGTAGACAGGCTGGCCTTGATCAGGCAGTCCTCCTGCCTCAGCCTTTTTAGGTATCACAGCCTCATGCCCATTCCACACCTGGCTAATGGCCATATTCTCTTAAGATTTATTTATTTATTTTTATTTATAGGAGTACACTTTCGCTGTCTTCAGACATACCAGAAGAGGGCATAAGATCCCATTACAGAGAGTTGTGAGCCACTATGTAATTGTTGGGAATTGAACTCAAGATCTCTGCAAGAGCAATCAATGCACCGGGTGGTGGTCCACACCTTTAATCCCAGCACTTGGGAGGCAGAGGCAGGTGGATTTCTGAGTTCGAGGCCAGCCTGGTCTACAGACTGAGTTCCAGGACAGCCAGGGCTATACAGAGAAACCTTGTCTCAAGAAAACAAACAAACAAACAAACAAAAAACCAGTCAGTGCTCTTAATCGCTGAGCCATCTCTGCAGCCTCTGGCCATATCCTTAATGCTGCCTTTCTCAGCATATCTGCTATACTCTTCTCTTCCTTGGTCCCAGGAAGAGATCTTTGGGCAAGGGTGGGAGTGACTTAAAAGTTGAGAGGGAACTTGGGGACAGCAGCTAGGCATGGTTAACATACCTGTTGTGCCATCATACAAAAGACAAGCAGAACTGTTTTAAATTTGACCAGGCTAGACTACATGGTGAGCTCCAGGTTTGCCCCTCAGTAGCCCAGTGGTACCTCTTGTTCTGATCTTCTTATAGGCTTGTTGTGGTTGCTGGGAATAGGGCTAAGCGGTTAAGAGTATCTGTTCTTGCAGAGGACCCGGATTTGATTCTCAGCACCCACATGGTGACTCACAACCATCTGCAACTCCATGTTCAGGGGATCCAACACCCTCTTCTGACCTCTTTGGGCACCAGACACACAAGTGGTACACAGACATACATGCAATGCAAACAAAACACTCATACTCATAAAATAATATATATATATATATATTTTAAAATAATAAATAAGCTTTGGGGGCAGGAGAAGTGACTCAGTGGTTAAGAATACTTTTTGTTCTTGCAGAAGACTTGAGTTCAGTTCCCAGCACCCACATGGTAGTCCATAACTATTCATAGGTACCTGTATGGTGCACATACATAATACATACATAAAAGCAAAACACTCATACACGCAAAATGCATCTTTAAAAAAATGAATAAAATGCCGGGCAGTGGTGGCGCACACCTTTAGTCCCAGCACTTGGGAGGCAGAGACAGGCAGATTTCTGAGTTGGAGGCCAGCCTGATCTACAGAGTGAGTTCCAGGACAGCCAGGGCTACACAGAGAAACCCTGTCTTGAAACCGCCCCCCCCCCCAAAAAAAAAGAAAATTGGTATGCTGAATCCTGGAATTACTGGTATGTGTTACCTATGGTTTCCGGCACAATAGGAATCCTTAACCAACTAAAACACACACCCCCCATCCACCCTTCCCCCCCACCCACACCCCCACCCACACACTCTCCCTTTTAGGCTGTTTCACTTTGTAGCACCAGTTGAGATGGAACTCACTGTGTAGTCCAGGTTATCCCGGAATTTCCCGTTCTCCAGGCTCATCATCCCCGGTGCCCGGATTACAGGTATGGTGGGACTTGGTTCTAGACAAAAGCCTGGCAACTTCTCTACAAGGAACATGATGACAGGGTCAGAGGCAAAAGGCAGAAGCCAGATGAGGAAGCCAAGAAAATAGAGAAGCTGGATTGAGTTGGTGGGAAGAAACTGGATTCTGGGCTGACTTTAAGATGCTTAATGATTAAGGACTTCGAGATTGTTCAGCTGGAAGGGGGCCTTTGCCACCAAGCCTGTGGGCCAGAGTTCCACCCTGGCATCCACATAATGGAAGGAGAAAACCGAGGCTCTCACGAGGTGGCCTCAGTTCCACATCAAGGCTGAGGTACCGGCACACACCTCCCCATACACACAATAAGCAAGTAAAACGTAAATATATATTTAAATAATAAAGAGGCGGCTGAGGTCTGCAGATCAGGAGGGAGCTGGCAGTTATCCAGACCGTGTCTGTTCTCCATCCTCCTTTCTCTAGCCTTTGGTCGGGAGACGGGGTCGTCACCCTGCCTTTCCAGCTTTAAGTAAGCTGGGGTTCCTCCCCAGTGGCGGCCTAGGCCAGATCTGGGGATGAAAACCAGCTGCGGGAGGCGCTGGGCTCGGCGTGCGCCCAGGCCCCTCCTAGGCGCCGGCAGACACCAATCTTTGGCTCCCCTCCCCCTACCGCAGCTC
>NW_022196904.1:14553156-14555493 GCF_008632895.1 Mastomys coucha
CCCCCCCCCCCCGGCCCTGGCACGTCCGGCGCGCCTGATACTTTCCAGATGTGGGCCGTGTTCTCTTTCCAACCTGGCCCTGTGAGCCCACGAGGGAGGGGGCAGGGAGCCAAGGTTCCATTCTCCCAACTCCAAAAAGCTATCAGGGTGGCTCTGACTTGTCATCCCAGCTCCCTTGAAATGGCCAATACAGGAGGGTCGCAAGTTCAAAGCCAGCCTTGGCCACAGAGAAAGTTCAAGACCAGTCTAGCGCAACTATAGGAGACTATCTCAAAATGAAAAAGTTAAAAAAAAAAAAAAAAAAAACAGGGCCGTGGGATGCAGCTCAGTGGTAGAGCTCTTGCTTAGCACATGTGAGACTTTGGATTTCATCTCCAGTACTGGCAGGTGGGAACTATCAGAGGCCGGTATCTTTCCCCCACCAGTTTGGCTTCCCAGAGCAGGCTGTGAAAATCGAATTAGGGTTGAGCTGTCTGCAAAAGAAACACTTCTTACTCCACCTCTTCCCAGGGTTCCAGCATCCCAGAGGGCCAGAATGAAAAGGAACGTCAAACCCCACCCTTACATCCCTCCAGGCCACGCCCCATTCAACACACCCCACCAAGCCCCTCCCTTGATCACACCCACAGCACGCTCTCTCCCTAGAGGCACGGCCTCCGCCGTGTGGACCGGCGGGGAAGGCGCCCTCTGTCCCTCTTGTCTCTTGGCAGTCTCGACTCGGTCTCTGAGTGTCTGTCTCCAAGGCTCAATCTGTGTATCTGTCTCCTGTGGCCTCTCCCTGTGCATCTCATCTATCCGGGGTCTGTCTGTGAACTTAGTTCTCCTGTTTCTGCACTTCTCTCTGAAGTTTTCTGTCCCATTTTCCGTTCTCTCACTCTGATCCCTCACTTCCTTCACCTTCCTAGGAAGCCATCTCCCTCTCTTACCCTTCTCGGGTTCCCCAGATCTCCGGTTTCTATCTTCTGCTGGGCCGACTTGGACGCCGCCTAGTCTTCGCCTCTTCTTCTTGTGCGCCTCCGGCGGCTTTGGCTCGCGAGCGCCCCCGTGTGGCCAATGATGCCGCCTTGATGGAGGCGAGGCAAGCAAGCGATGCTGTGGTGCGCGCGACGTCCAGAGGTGGTGCGACCCACGCCAATGTGAGGGCATGCCTCAGAGGTGGTGTGGGACGCCAGGAGATGACGTGTGACTGTGTGACAAGGTGAGATTAGGGATGACAAGAAGGGATTGAGTGGGACTGTCGGAGTAGGTGTGATGTGTGGCTGACCATGTGACACTTTGAGTTTTATCAGTGAGATTGTGGGCCACTGTGTATGGCATTGGAGCTGAGAGCGGAACTGCCTGGAGACTGTTCGTAAGTAAGTCCGACCATATGTAAGGGAGGCCACGAGTGTTACAGAGCGTAGTGAGTCAGGGGAGCTGGAATGCTCAATAATGGAATTAGCCAGTAATGCAAGAGGGAGGCTCCAGAGAGGGACCTAGTATGGCCAACTGTGTGGATATGAGACAGTGTGTCTGCCACACTGGTGAGTCCTGAGAAACTGGGTGACCACGTGTGACGCTGAGAGGTTGGCTTGCATTTGTGACTGCCTGTGCAAAGATATGTGATTGTTCTGGGTGGCAGAGGTGAATGAATGTACAGGGTCTGCAGACAGGGAATGCTGAATGTGGAAGAGAGTGTGTGAGTGTGACAAGCGTTTGTGGTATAGACTGGGAAGCCCAACAAAGGCTATGTCCACAATGGTGTGTGTATGTGTGTATGTGTGTATATGTGTGTGTATGCCTTCAAATGTCAACAATGACACCAAAAGGACTGTGCCACTATGACAACGATGACATATGATGCTGAAAGGGGGAGGGAGAACGTGGACCACTGTGTATCAGGAAATTGACCAGGAGCAAATGTGACCACACAAAGGCACCCCTGGGAAGAAAAGTCCGTTGTTCTGTGTCACACCAGGCAATGGAGCGCTTGGCAGAGAAGCTGACCGAGTATGTGGATGTGTGAGACTCTGAGACAGTCTGAATGAGAACTTCAGGAGAAGTTTAAACTGCGCTTGTAGGTGACAGTCTATACATTTGACTCTCTAAGATTCTGTGCCTGACTGTGCAGTGATGCAAGCTCTGCTGTGAGAAATCATGAGTGATAGCAGTGGGCAGGTATATTGGGACCTTTGCCATTGTGTGTTGGGTTAAGCATAAGGGTAGGGGGTGGTGCTGAGGCGGGCATTACTCAGTGACCCAGCAAAGTAGGGTGCTTCCCTGTGTGAGCGACTTTTGAGTGTGAGTCTGTGTGCTGAGAGAGAGAGAGAGAGAGAGAGAGAGAGAGAGAGAGAGAGA
>NW_022196904.1:14555778-14565996 GCF_008632895.1 Mastomys coucha
GAGGAGGAGGAGGAGGAGGAAGGAACACCATTGCAAGGAGAGGACTCAGAGACAGACCCAGGGCATGGAGACAGGTGGTGCCTAAGAGGAGTAGGCGGTCCTGAGGTGCTGCACCCCAGGGGAGGGGGCGGGGCTGGGGAGGGGAGCAGCCGCTGCCTCTGCCAGCTTCTGTCACCCGCCAGCCATCCCAGCCCTGAGCTGCAACAGGTAGGTAGGAGGCTCCTGTCCGGGTCCCAGTAGCTTCTTAGATGGCCACTATCTGTCCCTGTGGGATTGAATGACTGAATGGGTGACTGAGAGAATCAATGACTTTATACTTCCGTGTGTCTCCATCTTCTCCTCTGTCCTCGCCTTCTCTCTGTGCCTTCCAGTCTCTCTCCTCTTTCCTTGCTCCGTTTCTCTTCTAACCCTGCCATGCCCCCCTTTGTCCAGGTTTCTCCTACCCCACCTCTGTCTCCTTATCTCCTCTGTCCCTGGTCTGTCTGTAGCTCCCACTACTCCTCCCTTTGTTCCTCCTCCTTGTTCTCTTCCTCATCACCTCTCCCCCAGTATCTCTATTTCCATCCTCAGTCTATTTTCCTTCTTCATGCCTGTCATTTCTGTCACTGTGTCCCTCCCTTGGCGTTTTCACTTGTCACCTTCTCTGCCCCTCCGAATGGCTGGCTGGGTTGGCTTGCCCCAACCCTCTCCCCTGCCTGCTAATGAGCAGAGGAGCCTTTGAGGCAGCCAGGGGCTGGGGAGGGGGTGGGTCCCTGAGGGTGGCAGAGGGGGCAGCTGCTGCTGAGGCCCTAATGAGGCCCCCTCTGTGCCCCTCCCGCCGAGATCTTAATTCTCAGTTCTCCCTGGAGTCGCTGCTAATTGGCCTGGGGAGGGCCCCCCCCTTCCTGGCTCAGGCTCTATCCCCCAGGGGGTAAGGGCACCTGGACCAGTAGATTCTGATCAAGCACCTGTGGCCCTGTCCTTCTGGCCCTCCCTCCTCCACCTGCTTCTCAGCCTTCCATCCTGTGCATCCGTCCCTCCTCCTTTCTTCCCCAGCCCCTCTGCTCTTCCTCCAGCAGCCTCTTGATGCCTCCATTCGGGCACCCCTCCATCCTTCTGTCTTCTTGAGTCGTCACCCTTTCCTCTGCCTGTCTCTGAGATCCCATTCACTCATAGTTCCAACCACTTCTCCTGTTACTGGGTCACACCACCTCTTCTCACTACTCCCCGGGGGATCCAGAGTGTTCCAGCCCCCAGCCCACCCTCCTGCCAGGCATTTAACCCCTTTCCTGCTGCAGCCATGTCCAACAACATGGCCAAGATCGCTGAGGCCCGCAAGACAGTGGAGCAGCTGAAGCTGGAAGTGAACATCGATCGCATGAAGGTGCACAGACCGATGGGGAAATAGGTTGAGGGTCTGCATGAGGCTCCATTGAGGGCGGAGCCTAGAGCTGAGGCGGGATGGGAAGGTGGGGCCCGGGCCGGGGGCGTGGCCAGTCGAGGCGTGGTCAGGACACGGGGCGGGGATTTGGATGCTCCGGGAGGACCAAGCCAGGGAGGGTCAACTGCATCTCTATCCCTTGCCTGCAGGTGTCGCAAGCGGCAGCCGAGCTTTTGGCTTTCTGCGAGACGCACGCTAAGGATGACCCACTGGTGACTCCTGTCCCCGCCGCCGAGAATCCCTTCCGCGACAAGCGACTCTTTTGCACCCTGCTCTGAGCCCTCATGACAGCTTTATCCTCCCCCGCAGAAGTATGAATCCAATAAACGTGATGACTTGGTGGTGCCTGCACTTTGGGGGAAAACGAGGCACGGGCAGAACGTGGAGGCCATCTTTCGGGGGTGGGGGTGGGGGTGGGAAGCTTGCGTCCGTCTCTTCTTTCTTTCTGAGCGTGTGTGGAAAGCTTTGTGGATGGCGAAGCACTGCAGCCCCGTACTAGATGAGTATGCTTCAGTGTTTTTCATTTTCTCATGAGCTGGAGAACACCTGGCTATCGGCATGATAACTATTTCACAGCTGTTGGAACTGAAGGTCCCCTTCTCAGTTATACAGCTGAGAGGTCCTGACTGAGGCACCAACTACACGCTCCCTGGAGCCTCAGCTGCCTCATGTCCTTATTTCCCCCTGGGTGGGACTTATGGGCCTCTCTGCTCCTTCCCCGAAGAACCCGTTCATGTTTCACGTGGTGTTGCCCATACCACTGGCTTATTTTGAAAACAATTTTTTTTGATGGTTTACTCTTTTATGCGTATTGGTGTTTTGCTTGCATGCATGTCTGTGTGAGGATGTCAGATCCCCCCCGAACTGAAGTTACAGACAGTTGTGAGCTGTCACATGGGTGCTAGGAATCGAACCAGGGTCCTCTGGAAGAGCAGTGTGTGTTCTTAACTACGGAGCAAACTGCAGACACCCCCACGAAGCCCTCACACCCTTCTTTGACAGGCTCTCATTTCCTGGCCCTAGCTGTTTTGGGATTGCTTTGTAATCCAGGCTGGCCTCAAACTCACAGCAATCTGCTGCCTCTGCTTCCTGAGTACTGCCATGAAAGGATTATATCAAAACGCCTGGCTTCCTGACTCCCCCTTTTAGGTACTGGGGATTAGAACCCAGGGCAAACAAGCAATTTACCACTGAGCCTCGCCTCCAGCCCCTCACTGGGGGATTTCCTGTCAGATGCTTCCTGTTAAACCCTTTCACCAGTCCTCATATTACTGTACATTTTACTTTTTCTTTTTTTTCTTTAATTTTTTTTTTCAAGGCAGGGTTTCTCTGATAACCCTGGCTATCCTAAAACTTGCTCTGTAAACCAGGCTGTCCTCAAACTCAGAGATCTGCCCACCTCTGCCTCCTGAGTGCTGAGATGAAAGGTGTGTCCTTTAATGACCAGCATTAATTTAATGTCACCACATCTGGCTTCCCTCTTAACTTGCTGTTTAGAGACAGGGTTTCACTGAGTTGCCGGGGTTGCAGGCCTGTGCCACCAGGTCTGGTCCACTCTAACTTACTTCTGTCTTCAAACACTGACCTTGTTTAATCCATCCATCTATTCACTCTTCCAAACCATCCCTGGAACAGTCCTAACTTGGGCAATGCTGGGAATGTGACTTGGTGCTGCTTCCACTGTGCAGAGCTGAGATTAGACAGTTCAGAGAGAGAGAGAGAGAGAGAGAGCACTCATGGCCCAGCTCAGAGGTCATAGAGGGGTTCCTTGCAGAAAGGACATCTGGGCTAGTAAGGAGGGTTGATAAGACTTGGGGACCTGAGGGCTGGAGAGATGGCTCAGCAGTTAAGAGCACTGACTGCTCTTCTGAAGGTCCTGAGTTCAAATCCCAGCAACCACATGGTGGCTCACAACCATCTGTAACAAGATCTGACACCCTCTTCTGGTGTATCTGAAGACAGCTATAGTGTACTTACATATAGTAAATAAATAAATCTTTAAGAAAATCATGTGATTAGTGGGAGCAGTGCTCCTGACTTTAATCCGAGCATTTGGGAGGCAGAGGCAGGCAGATCTCTGAGTTCAAGGTGAGCCTGATCTACTGAGTGAGGTCCAGGACATCCAGGCCTACACAGAGAGAAAAATCTTGCCTTAAAACAACAACAACAACAACAACTAACCAAACAAACAAATAAAAACACAAAAGAGAAAGTCCTGTCATTAGATGACACAAGAAGCAACGAATGAAGGAGTCAATCATTCGGGAGCCCTCTCTGCATCCTTCCTGCTGCTATCTTAATTTGGGGTCCTGTGGGCTCCAATCCAGCCGTGTTTTCCTTAACTGTGAGGGCAGAGGACCCTGTTTTATTTCCGGGCACACACTCTAGAACAGTGTATATGGAGCTTGCAGTTGTGGTTTGGAGGCTATTTTTGGCCTAGATGATGCTTAAACAAACGTGTTCTTAATTTGGTTGTGACGCAGAAAGAGTTTCTCATCAAAGTCCTTACTTCCGGCCTCCCTGAGGGTACATTTTATTTCATATTTATTTATTTATTTTTAGAGTCAATTTTTAAACATTTATTTATGTCTATGAATACACTGTAGCTGGTCAGACACTCCAGAAGAGGGCATGGGATCCATACAGATGGCTGTGCGCCACCATGTGGTTGCTGGGGATTGGATTTAGGGGCTGTTCACACCCCACACCCCCAGCCATCTCTCTAGCCCTTATTTATTTATTTTTGACACAGGGTTTTGCTCTGCAGCCAGGCTGGTTTCAGACCCACTATCCTCTTGCTTCAGCCCTCTGAATGCTAGGATTACAGGTATATGCCAACATGCCCGGCCTTCCCTGTGATTTTATGCCCGGCTTTCCAGATGGGCAATGTCCCCACCATGCCCTATTACATCCCTATTGTGTAACTTTTTCTTAGGAGGCACACATGAGCAATTATTTGTTTATCAATGACAGACAAAAGAAATGATTCTATCCAGATCTAGCTCAAGGACCCAATTAGTTTACTGAGGTCACTTACAGGAACATTGGTGACTCAAAGGCAGCCACATCACCGAAAAGCCCACCGTGGCATAGTTAATGATTCAGGAAAACAGCATCCCTGGAGCTCCTAGCTCCACAGAAGAGTGTCTTCTTCCACAGCAACTGTTTACTGCTTCTATAGCTGTGAAGGGGCTACAGAAGTCTGAAGACAGAATGGGTAGTTTTAGATTCAGTGAATGTATGGCCAAATAGATAAATCATCTTCCCCTAGTTGTTGTTGTTGTTGTGTATGTGTGTGTGTATGCGTGCATGCGTGCACATGCATGCGTGTGGTGGCTGGGTTGTGTGTGTTGTGCCTGGGTTGAGTGTGTATGCATGATCATGTACACATAGGTACACATTTGCACATTGTACGTGCGTGTATGCATACAGGTATGCAAAGATGTTTCTGTATGTCCTTGTGTGCACAATGTATGTGCCAGTGCCAGTGCACATATACGTGTGTGTGTGTGTGTGTGTGTGTGTGTGTGTGTGTGCATATGGATTCTGTGACTTTCTGAGCTTCCTGGGCCTTGGCGGTTCTTTTGTTTTCTGTGTCTTGGGTGCCTCCTCTTCCCTCTAGAGGAGAAGGTTTTTGTTTGGAGGAACAGCTCTGAACAGTAGGCTAAGGAAACAGAGTTGCCATTCACCATGGGGGGCTGCTTAGGGACTTCTTACAGTGGAATGAAAAAGGAAATGCTTCCACTGAAACTAGGGAGGGGGCTAGTATGGTGGCTCTGGCAGTGAGGAGCTTGTCATGTGAACATAGGAGCCTCAGTTTAATCCCTAGCAACCATGTAACAAGCTGGGAATGGTGAAACTCAGTTGTAATCTCACTGCTGGGGAGGTGGAGATAGGGGCGGCTGACATTCACTGGTCAGGCAATCTAGCTAAATCTGTAAGCCCTAGGTCCCAGAGAGGGACACTATCTCAAACGAACAAGCAAACAAAACCAGAGGAAAAATCAGACTTGATTTATCTAGTTCTCTATACATTCACTGAATTCAAAACTACCTATTCCCTCCTCAGGCTCCCTTAGACACCACTCCACTTGAGTCTGTTATTTTTGCTGATGGAGACTGACTCTCAGTTTCCTGAAGTGGCTCACTGGGCTTTCCTCCCCAGGAGGCCTTGCATGAGCCTGGTAAGTGCTCTACATTTTGCATCGGATTAGGGTCCCCTGGGTCCCTACTCTGAGCTTCCTGTAGAATGGAGGCAGAAGCAGCTGTAATTACATCTCCGTCCTGCTCCCACCTCTCAGCCCGCTCCAGTCTGGTTGCATCATGTCTGGGGGAGCCCCAAGGGAAAAGGGGGACAGAGAAAGAGAGAGAGAGCCAAGGATGAGCTGGGAGTGGAGGAAGGAGTGGAGAAGGACACCTGGTAGGCGCAGGCCCCAAGGCTGCTGGATTGCACAAACCCAGGCCTTCACAGCTTAGAACCGGAGGGAATCTGGGCTCTCAGAGCTGCTGAGCCCCAAGTTTCAGTTTATTTATTTCTTTTTAGATTTGATACTGCATACGTGTGTGCACACCTGTGTATGAAAGTCAGAGGACAATTTGTGAGAGTTGGTTCTCTCCTTCCACCACATGGGTCCTAGGAATGAACCTGATAATAGCAGGTGCCTTTCTCTGCTGAGCCATTTCACTAGCCCTCCAATTTCTTCTCTCTCTCTCTCTCCCTTTCTCTCTCTCTCTCTCTCTCTCTCTCCCTCTCCTTCTCTTCCAAGGTCTTAGTTTTACAATGTAGCCCTGGCTAACATAGAACTCATGATGATCCTTTTGTTTCTGCTCCTGAATGCAGGGATTACACGTTGGGCTTTTTTTTTTCTCCCTAAATTGGGATCTAGCTTTGTAGCTTTGGTTTTCCTCAAGCTCCTAGCAATCCTCCTGCCTCCTTAGCTCCTCTGGTGCTGTGATTACAGACAAACCATTATACCTGTCTCCTCTGTTTGTTTTTGCAGTTTCTTACTCTGTAGCCTAAGCTGGCCTTGAACTCAGAGCAGTCCTTCTGCCTCCTCAGCCTCAGAGGTGCTAGGATTAGAGGTAGAAACTCTACGAGACTCTCACTTTCTAGAGTCTTCCAGCCTTGTGAGGAAGAAACTTGGAAAGCCTAGACCAGTGGGTCTCACTTGACCCCCTTGGAGCCACTGGGAAACACAGATATTTATATTACTGTTCATAACAGAAGCAAAATTATACTTATGAAGCAGTAATGAAAATAATTTTATGATTGGGATCACCCACAACATTGGGAACCGTATTAAAGGGTTGTACCGTTAGGAAGATTGAGAACCATTGGCCTAGACTGTTGAAATTTAGTGCCCTTCCAGACTGGACTCTGTGTGGTCTCCACTTCCTCCTGCACCTTGCTGATTTGCAAGAGGCTGTTGGGAAAGCTCTGGGGGGCTGGTTGGTAGGAGGGAAGTCAGGAGATGGAGGAGGGGGAATGACAGAAATTGGGAGGAGGCTGAACCTAAAGTGGGGGCAGGGAGACAAGTCTGGTGACGCCAGAAGCACTTGATTAATTAATCTCATTAACTTCACAACTCCTAATGGCACTGTCTCTGGTCACCCCAGCTCTCCCTGTCACCCCCAGCTCTAAGATCAGCTTCAGGGACCAGGATTTAGCTGGAGTCAGACACAGGTTGTGGGGGCGGGGTGTGTGCACACCTAAGGAAGTGCCCCTCCCAGTCTCTACCCCAGCGCTGGGTTGTCCATTCCCACAACTAAGTTCCCTGCCTCCTGCTCTTCACTCCACAAGCTCTGGAGAAGTGTTGGGCTGGCTCTGGAAACCTGGGAGAAAAGAGAAGGTCCAAAGTCCCAAAGAGCAGGACAACCTGAAAGGGTCTAGAAACTTCTTGAAGCAATGCTAGGGCAAAGTGAGCCAAGACAGGCCTGACAGCAGGCATGGGCAGCCGGCAGCACATGTATGGAACACATGTGTGGAGTGAGGCACAAACATGGTCCCAGGGAGGAAGGACCCAAAGTGTCAGGGCAAGTCTGCAGCAGGAACTGAGTCTGCTGGGACTCTCTTTCCCAGGTTCTGCATACCATGTGGCAGTGCACATCCTCACTGCATGGTGTCTTGTCTTCTGAGCCCCTCTCTGTCCCTCCAGCCTTACTACACAGTGATTGTCAGGCTTGTTGAATGAATGATAGCTCCAACAGCTATCCGAGAGAGGATAAAGAGAGTCTCTTATTTTTACACAGTATCCCATGCCTGGATGTTTGTTGAAGAACCCACCAAGGCTTCCCAGTGAGTGGTAGAGATGGGGGTGGGAAGATGGCTCTTCTTGTAAAAGCACCTGCCGCCAAGTCTGAGGACCTGAATTCAGCCCCCAGGACTTACTCACATGGTGGAAGAAAAGAGCCGATGCCCACAAGCTGTCCTCTGTCCTCGGAATGCCTTGACACATGAGCAAAAAATACATAAACTCAATGAATATGATAGAAAATTATTGTGAGCTATGACATGTTGATACATGTCTGCAAAGATACCTGTGAACTGGCAGTCCACATGTTCTCCCCCACTTCACAGACACATGCCTATCCGTGCATCACACACAGCAGCAAACATGTATCCATGGAGGAGGGATGGCTCAGTGGATAAGTGCACTTGTTCTTGCAGAGGACCTGGGTTTGATTCCAGACACTCACATGGTGCCTCAAAGCTGCCTGTAACTCTACTTCCAGGCCACCAGCATCTGCTTCTGATCTCCATGGGCACCAAGCATGCATGTGGTGCACAGACAGACGTGTAAGCAAAAACACACATATAAAATGAATAGTTTTTTTTTTTTTTTGCAAATTACATATCTGTATATCTGGCCATATCTATGACACCCCTACCTATGACTCCTATGTGCATATTCTATTCCCACCTTACAGAAAGCAGCCAGATAAAGACCTGGCCAATGAAGAGTTAATGAAGACACCCATAGGAGCTGTGTAGTCTGTCTCTGTCTCTGTCTCTGTCTCTCTCTCTCTCTCTCTCTCTCTCTCTCTCTCTCTCTCTCACACACACACACACACACACACACACGCACACACACACACACACACACACGCACACACAAAGAGACTTACACCTTAACTTGTAGCTCCCTGTCTCCTTCACCTCTCCAAGCTGTGTCTCTGAGTAAGTCCCCATTCTCTGTAGTGTCTGGCCTGTCCTTCCTCTTCTGAAGAGCCCTGGGGTCCCTTGGGGAGGCTGAGTCCTGTTGTCTGTGGTAGGTAGAAAGCAACTTGCTGAGTCACCCTCACAGGGCAGTGCTCTGTTCCCAGAAACCACGGTGAGGGGTACAGATGGCCCATGCCTCACAGGAAGGCCCCTGGCACTAGACAAGGGGGCACATAGAGCCATGGATATAACCTTGGTGTAGATCTCAGGGTCCCTTTGTCCTCCCCTCAGGAGAGAGCTCTGGCTGGTGCTTCCCTACCTGCTTCTGCTTGGTCTCTGACCTTTGGAGGGAGAGCCTTGTACAGCCCAGACTGACCTGGGACTCACTGTGTAGTTGAGGATGACCTTGAACTTCTGATCCTCTTAACTACACTTCTGGAGCGTTCCACACCTCAAGCTAGCCACTTCTGACCTAGGAGCAGGGAGAGGCACCTGGAGCAGAAGCTGGCATCCACAGCGTAATGGCTCCTAGAGGTGTAAGAGGGGAATCCGAGGCCTAGGAGAGTGTGGGGGCTTGTCTGAGGTTCCTGGCCATAAGACCCAGGGGACTTCCCAAATAGTAAGTGATGGTGATGGGGACAGGAAGTCAGCAGGAGAAAGCTCCGGGAAGCAAGAGTTCCCACCTCCTCCTCGAAACTCCCCTAATGCCGAGACAGGACGCCAAGCCTGCCAGGCATCATCGTTCATTAATATGATATGACTTCCTGAGTTTCCTCTGGTCTGCCTGGGAACCAGAACCCATGACAGGGACCACATGGCCTATAGGCCTGCCCCTCACAGCCTCCCACCCCCTATCCCTCACCCCACTAGGTTCCTCACTCCTCAGGGCAGGGCTGGGTGGTCCTTTGGGGATCCCCAGGGCAGCTGGAACTGGGGATCCATCCTGTCGGAAACCAGGAATGCCAGCTGGGTGGCAGCTGGGCATGGGTGATAGGAAGATGTGGTCACCACAGGGGTGGGGACAGAGAGGGCAAGGCAGCAGCTGCCTGCAGTCCAGCCCTGTGTCAGGAACTCCTCTGCCCTTAGACATGAAACATCTCTGGACTGGCTTTTTCCCTACTGCTAGGTGGGTGGGATGCTGGATACATTCAGCCACATGCCTAAGACCCATATCATAGAGGAGAAGACTAGGGTAAGCCACCACTTGTCCAGGACCATAATACATCAGAAAGGTGGTCACATTGGTACAAAAATGAAAGTCAAATGGATGTGTAACTTCTTCACTAAAACAGTCTCCCTGAAAAACAAGGGTGTTACAGCTGGGTGTGTAGGCAGGCGCAGAATTGTAATGCTAGCACGTTAGGAACTGAGTCAAGAGACTTGCTGAGAGTTTAAGGCCAGCCTGAGCCACATAGTGAGACCTTGCATCTCACCATCAAAGAAAACAAAGCTCGCAGGCCTTGATGCCAAGCAGACGCTTGAGTTTATCCCAGGGACCCACACGGTGGAGAGAGAGAGAGACAGAGAGACACACATACATACATACGTACAGATATACAGATACATAGAGAGAAAGAGAGAGGGAGAGGGAGAGAGAGAGGGAGGGAGGGACAGAGGGAGGGAGGGAGGGAGGGAGGGAG
>NW_022196904.1:14566307-14586957 GCF_008632895.1 Mastomys coucha
AAAAAAAAAAAAAAACCAGCAGAGCAGCAGCAGCAGCAAGAACAGATAGAAAAAAAACTACACAAGGTGACTGGGGTCTCTAAGGTCCCCTCTGACCCTCAAGCAGGAACTGTGGAGTCAGTGAAGGTCCCATCACCTCTGTACTGACTGCTGGGCTGACACTGGTCTGAGGGAGACGGCATGGAGGGGTAGGGGTGGGATGCTGAGGGAGGATGGATGGAGCCTTGTATGTGTGTGTGGGAGCAGGGCTGGAGCCTGAGATGGTTATCCATCGCCAAAGTGTTAGTGTTGGAGGTCAGGGTTATGAGCGCTTGGCCTGGGGCCTGGAAGGGCTATGGTGAGAAGTGAAGGTCAGCCTTTAATGGTAGGTCACCAAAGCCCTGTGAGCTGCCGACCATGGATGGACTGTGCGTCCTAACAGACACAGGACTCCTAAATCCTAAGCTAGGAGCCCAGGGATGAGGTCTGGTCAGGCAGCCTCCTTCCTCAACTCCTGGAAGGAATGAATTGTGTCCAGGGACCAGGGCTCTCCATGGTGTCTGGAAAACACTACATCATGGAGGAATTTCCTGGTCATTTCTCAATCCCAGGGTCAGGGCCTGAGCCCAGGGCCTGAAGCCCAGAATAGCTCTCAGAGGCTGTTCACACACAGTTCAGGCCATGGCTAAGCTGGAGAACCACTCAGCACTAGGACCTGTCTAGCTTCCCTGATGGGGTGGGGGTGTTCTGATCCTGGGTGACATGAATAGGGACTTAGATATGAATGGGTTTGGAGAGGAGTGGGGCAGACAGACACAGAGATAGAGACAGACAGACACAGAGATGAGGTGCTGGGAAGGGGGTTGTGAAAAACAGCAGAGGCTGATGGGGTGGTGGTGGCAGCAGGTGACTGTGCTGGGGACTGTATGAGGAAGGGGCAGTAGGAGAGGCAGAGGCAAGAGATGGATGCTCAGAGTCGGGGATGGGGTACAAGCCAGGGAAAGCAGGCAGGGAGCCCGAGGGGGCCTCTGGAGACCAGCACAGGGGGAGGAAGGCGGGGCAGAGAGGAAATGAAAAAAGCTGGGGCGAGGAGGCGAGATGAGGAGGGAGGGGGAGGGCGGGCCCTAGGAGGGAGAAGCTGACAGAGACCTACACAGACGCGCAGACAGACAAGAGACACTGAGGGACTTCAGAAGGCAGAGGTACCGGAGGGTCCAGAAAGCAGAAATGTAAAGGAGGTGGCAGAGAAGTGTAAAGGAAGGGACAGGGGGTAGGGGACAGGGAACACTGGGGCACGAAGGAACAGGACCTGACAGAGAAGGAAAGAAACAGGAGTGAGGCACGAAGGAACAGGACCTGACAGAGAAGGAAAGAAACAGGAGAGGGACAGACACTGGAGAAGACAGAAACAAAAGACAGAAACACCGGCACACTGGGAACTGGGACTTGACTGGCAGATCCCAGCTGCCGTGAAGATGGTAGCCAGCGATGGGCATACTGGCGGACCCCCTTCTGTCACCCCTGGGAGCCCTCTCAGTGCAGGTGGCAGAGAGTGGCAGGGCATGGCAGGCTCCTGCTGGAATATCACCTACGTTCAAGACTCGGTAGGACCTGTCACCAGCACCCTGATGTTCCTGGCTGGTGTGGTGGGCAACGGGCTGGCACTGGGCATCCTGGGTGCCCGACGGAGGTCACACCCATCGGCCTTTGCAGTGTTGGTCACTGGGCTGGCGGTGACGGATCTGCTGGGCACGTGTTTCTTGAGCCCTGCAGTGTTTGTGGCCTATGCCCGAAACAGCTCTTTGCTGGGCCTGGCCCACGGTGGGACGATGCTGTGTGACACTTTCGCCTTTGCCATGACTTTCTTTGGCCTGGCCTCCACGCTCATCCTCTTTGTCATGGCTGTGGAGCGATGCCTGGCACTCAGTCACCCCTACCTGTATGCCCAACTGGACGGGCCCCGCTGTGCCCGCTTGGCCTTGCCTGCTATCTACGCTTTCTGTTGCCTCTTCTGCTCACTGCCCCTGCTGGGCCTGGGCGAGCATCAGCAGTATTGTCCAGGGAGCTGGTGCTTCATCCGCATGCGTTCCACCCAGCCTGGTGGCTGTGCCTTCTCCCTGGCCTACGCCAGTCTCATGGCCCTGTTGGTGACCTCCATCTTCTTCTGCAATGGTTCCGTCACTCTCAGCCTCTGTCACATGTCGCAGAGACGCCACCAAGGCTCGTTTGTACCAACCTCTCGGCCACGAGAGGATGAAGTTTACCACCTTATTCTGCTGGCCCTCATGACAGTCATCATGGCAGTGTGTTCCTTGCCTCTCACGGTGAGTGTCCCTCGGAGCTGGGGTGCAGGGGGAGGAGGGGCGGGCAGCATCCATCTCTGCTCTCCACTTGTCATGTCTACTTGACAGATGTGGAAACCGAGGATCACAAAGGGTCAGACAGTGACTTTGTGTACCATGTACTCCTGAGTACTTGAAGAAGTCTCTCCCTTTCTTTTGCTCCACTAGACAGTCTCCAGACCTTAGCTGTCCCCTGTCAACACCTCTCAGCTGGCTCCCCAGTCAAACACACTGTTGTGATGATAACAGGATCCACAACTCACAAACACTTGCTTTCTGCTGACACAATGCTTAATGGCTTCCAAATGCCTCTTCAGATGAATTTCAAATTGACCTTACACAATCATTTCAGAAGCACTGGGGCAGGAAATGACACTGAGGTCCTGTCCTGTCACCCTCTTTATAGAAAGATGATAGTGCGTGTTGTCCAGGATCACACAGACTGAGTCTATCCTGGCTCTCTTATCCCAGAGCCTGGCCATATAACCACGAGCACCCCACCCACTCCCTGAGCCTGGGCCCTGCCCTTGTTCCCCACACCCTTTCAGCCTCCAGGGACCTTGTGCTGTCCCCACCCACTGTAGCAGTCAGTGCGGCTAGCCACACTTCTATGCTGGGTCTTGGGATACATACAGTTTGGGATGAATTTGGGGTGCTGATGGGTCTTGGAATACAGTTTGGGATGGATTTGGGGGTGCTGAAGCCTTTGGAGGATTAACAAAGTCTGACAAACTCATCTCCAAGGGTGGCCTCACACAGGGCTTTGGGAGTCTCAGAGGGCACCGGCACCTGTGCAGGCTGGGGGTGGGAGTGGAGAGTCGCCTTAGCTGCAAATGGTGGGTCTGGTAGGTGGGTCCCCACTGCCCCACCCTGTCTTTCCTCTGCCTGCTGTTTGCTGTGTCCCGGGGCTTTCCTGTCCTCTGCTCCCCGGATGCCTGCACACGTTAGCAACTCAGCCTGCATCTTTCTTCATCTTATCTCATTTCCTTCCCCTCCAGCTGCTTAAGTCCACATCCATGTGGGTAAGAAGCGGGAGGTGGGGTGTAAGGATGGGGGGACCACCCACGATGCATCTGTCACCTCCCCTGCCCCTCAGATCCGAGGCTTCACTCAGGCCATCGCCCCGGACAGCAGAGAGATGGGGGATCTCCTCGCCTTCCGCTTCAATGCCTTCAACCCCATCCTGGACCCCTGGGTCTTCATCCTTTTCCGAAAGGCCGTCTTCCAGCGCCTCAAGTTCTGGTTGTGTTGCTTGTGTGCTCCTTTTGTCCACGGGGATTTGCAGACGCCCCTTTCCCAGCCCGCATCGGGGAAAAGAGACCCACCAGCTCCTACTTCTCTCCGGGCTAAGGAAGGGAGCTGGATGGCCCTGTCGTCCTGGGGCACGGGACAGGTGGCACCGTTGACTGCTGTGCCTCTGTCCGGCGGTGACGGCTGTTCTGTGGGAATGCCATCCAAATCAGAGGCCATTGCCTGCTCCCTTTGCTGATACCCGGGCTGGTCCTGCATGCCTTACTAAGCCAGGTGTCATAGGACCAGAAGCCCGAAGATCAGGGACTCACCTGATGGTAGCAGGAAACACACATTTGATCCCCAGAGTCTGGGGGTGTCTGCTGCTGCTTCTCCTCTTTTGGTATTGTGGCTAGAGGCCTTGGGAAGAGGGTGAGGGATGCCGAAGGTCCTGTGACTCTAAAGAAGGATTCTCTCAAAATAACCAGAGCCTGGGCAGGGTACTCTGGCCCTGGGGCTCCTCCATCCATCTCACTGTCTAAATATTTAGGGAGCAGAAAAATTCCCAGAAGCTTCTGTAGACTCAAGTCTGCTGCTCTCCCCTACCACTGAGGGGGGCCCCTGACTGCCCACCCCCAGGTCCCCAGGGCACACAAGGCATTCCAGCAACTTCTCTCAGAAATGTTCCTGCCTCCCCTGTCTCCCATCCCCTATCTGACTTGGGAATTTGGAACTCCAAAAGGAAGCGAGAAGAAGGGGGAGGCCGTTGCACTGAAGGTGACATTACTGGACATGTGGGTACAGAAATGGCCTGAGAAATGCCACAGCTGTCTTGGGGAACTGTGCTGTGTGTGAACTTTGGAGGAGGGCACAGGGACAAGGGGGTGATGGTGGTGATATAGCATGCAGAGACTCCAAAGGACTTCACGGGAATGCTTGATAGGATGCGTGTCCCAAGCCTGTCCCCTCCATCCTGGAACAAATTGCTGCCGCCTTTCAGAACTGGACCACAACTCACCATCTTTGGAACCTCCACAAAAGTTTCCCTCATTCATTCGACAAACTCCCGGGGGACCTTGAAGTCAGCAGGCATTCACTCTTCCTCCCTTGGATCAGGGCCACAGAAAAGTCCTGGGCCTCCAAGCAGAGAGTCCTGGGTGCTTGAAAATGAGCCGCCTGGCAGGAGAGGAAGTGAGTCAGCTGGAGGGCTGGGCTGCGGGAGGACAAGCCAGTGTTCCTGCTGCTGTTTCTCCTGGTTCCTGTTTCTCAGCCACTCTGGTCATTTGTCCTCCCACTCCATCTGCTTGGCAGCATATTACCAAAGCCTCTTCAGAGAAAGTGGAACCAAGGCCCAGAGAGAGCAAACCCCAAGCCTGGGTCACACAGCAGACACAGGGTCTGTATCCCATACTTTCTCATGACCTCTCTACGCCTCAGTTTCCTCAACTCTAATCCGACAGGAGCGCTTTGAGGATTAAAGGACTCTCTCCCAAAAGAACAATTTAGCATGGGCCCTGGAAGGAAGCCACAGAGAGTGTTACTGTTACTGCTGTTGTTGTTAATATTGTTATCTGGGCAAATATTAACTAGAAAACAAGGCAAGGATTTCTTCTGAGTTTTTTTTTTTTTCCCCCAAGTAAGTATATTTCAGATCACTCAGGAAGAGCAAAGAGTATCGGAAGAGGAGAAAACAGGCGGAGGTAAGCTGGGTATGGAGGTGTGTGCCTGCAACACAGCACTATGCACAGGCAGGAAGGTCAGAGTTCAAGGCTACTACATAGAGGGTTCAAGGTCAGCCTGGGGTATTTGAGACTCTCAAAACCAAATAACAACAGATAAAATCACAAAACAAACCAGTCTGTGTTGACCAGTCCTCAGGTACTGAAAGGTACTGTCTGATGCCAGTTGCTGACACTGTAAATGATCCAAATACCACTGAATGGATAATTTGCTGTGAATGATAAATGGTTAAAATGATAATTTTTATTTACGGGTATTTTACCACAATAAAAAATGTAATACTGAAAAAATAATGAAGACTTCTAGAAACTTCCATGTTATTTTTAAAAATTATTTTATTTTGTGTATGGGTTTTTGCTTGCATTTGTGGCTGTGTGCCTGGTGTTTGAGGAGGTCAGAAGAGACTTCAGATTCTCTGGAACTGGAGTTATAGATGGTTGAGACCCATTATGTGGGGGCTGGGTATTGAACTCAGGACCTATGGAAGAACAGTCAGTGCTCTTAACTGCTAAGCCAGCTCCATGATACTTAAAAAGAATTATTTATCTATTTTATGTGTATGAGGACACTGTAGCTGTCTTCAGACACACCAGAAGAGGGCATCAGATCCCATTACAGATGGTTGTGAGCCACCATGTGGTTGCTGGGAATTGAACTTTTAGGATCTCTGGAAGAGCAGTCAGTACTCCTAACCACTGAGCCATCTCTCCAGCCTGGTTTTATTTGTTTGTTTTTAAAGATGTGTGTGTGTGTGTGTGTCTTTCCTCTTGCTCTACGTCTCTTTGTCTTTGCTCTCCTCTCTGTCCCCCTTTTCTCTCTCTCTCCTCTTGTTCTATATGTATCTCTCTTTCTCCCAAATCTCTCTCCTTCTCCTGGCTATGCCCCCCCGACTCTGTGTGTGTGTGTGTGTGTTTGAACATCTTTGCATGTCCAGAAGTGAGCACTGGATCCCTTGGGGCTGGAGCTATAAGTGCTTTGGGACATGCAGTGTGTTATTGGGGTGCTCAGACCTGAACCTCACAATTACATCATACTGTTACTACTTTTTCCACTGAACCATCATCCCAGACCACGTTTAAAATTTTTAGACAGGGTCTCATGTAATCCAGACCTTGAACAACCTTGAATTCCTGATTCTTCCTCTTCTACCTCTCTAGGCTGAGATTATAGATGTAGACCACCATGCCCAGTTGCATGTCAGTCCCAGATGAATTATAGTATATTAGATGAAGTTATTAATGAAAACTCAGCTGGGCATGGTGGCTTACATCTGTAATCTCAGCGCTGGAGAAGCTGAGGCAGGACTGAGTGTTTGAGGCACTGTCTAAAAACAGGAGCAAAGTGAGGTGGTACCCGCCTATTGTCTCAGGACTTTGGAGGTAGAGGCAGGAGGTTAGAAGAGGTTTGAGATGACCCTCAGCTACTGGAAGTTTAAGGCCAGCTCTGGTTTTAAAATGTGTGTGGTTCAGGGGCTGGAGAGATGGCTCAGTGGTTAAGAGCACTGGCTGCTCTTCCAGAGGTCCTGAGTTCAAGTCCCAGCAACCACATGGTGGCTCACAACCAATGCCCTCTTCTGGCACATAGGTGTAGTAGGTACAGATAGAACACTCATACACATAAAATAAGTAAATAAATCTTTTTAAAAACTGGTGGTTCGCTGGGCGGTGGTGGTGCACGCCTTTAGTCCCAGCACTTGGGAGGCAGAGGCAGGTGGATTTCTGAGTTCGAGGCAAGCCTGGTCTACAGAGTGAGTTCCAGGACAGCCAGGGCTATACAGAGAAACCCTGTCTCGAGAAGCCAAAACAAAACAAAACAAAAAAACAAAATACAAAAACAACAACAAAAAAAACTAGTGGGTCAGGGGGCTGGAGAGATGGCTCAATGGTTAAGAGCACTGACTGCTCTTCCAGAGGTCCTGAATTCAAGTCCTAGCAACCACATGGTGGCTCACAACCATCTGTAATGGGATCTGATGCCTTCTTCTGGTGTGTGTGAAGATAGCTACAGTGTGCTCACATACATAAACTAAATAAGTAATTCTTAAAAAAAAATGGTGGTTCAGTGGTCAGCTCTTGCATAGTAGGTGCCCTGGGCTTGATAGTCAATCTTCAGTACTGGAATGAGGGCAGGGCAGGGGTGAAACATGTATTTTATAGTTGTGGAAGAAAAGATCATACTTAAACTTTGCCTCCTCCTTGACCCCCTCCACCCTTTTTAGTCCCATGATGGCAGCCTGCCAGAATATATCTATATCTGGCCTCTCACCCGTTGCGGCATGTCCTTTGTGATGTTAGGGACATGCCAGTGACAGACTCAACCCTGGTTCTGCCCTCCTGGGTTTCATTGTTCAGTAGGGAAGACAATCCTTTGTTCAGGTGGGCAGGGCTTGGAGAGGGTAGAGGGACCCTAGGAAGGGGCTTCCTGGAGGCGGTGGCTGCACTGAGCCAGGGATTTAGGAAGCAGTCCAGCCAAGTAGCAGGGAGTGTTTCTGTTGTGTTTTATTTCCGACTCTGGTGTCCAATGCCTCACTGGGTTTTCGGGCCTCTCATGTGTTACTAATTTATCATAGTTTCCCTTGAGCCGCTGTGGGTCAGAGGCCAGTGTCTGATGGAGCAATAACTGGCCCTGCTTGGTTCACAGTCCAGGGGGACAACAAATGAATAATCATATCAATGTGTGTTACAGGAAGCATCTCGTGTGAAATTTCATGTTGGGCTGTGGACAGATAGGGCACAGGACAGGGATACGTCAGTAAAAAATCCTGGGCACCGGCCATGGTCTGGTGGGAGTCAGGAGCGTGACGCAGGGAGTGGGTCTGCCTCCATCATGGAGACTTTATTCATTTACAAAAATGAAGACCCTCTTTCATCCTCTCCTACTCTGCTGGCCTCCTCTGTGTAACTAATCTCCCTCCCACTTTAATGTCTCTTGAGTTTATTGATTCTAAAACCTTTTTTTAAATATAAGTTTTCTACATTTTTTTGTGTGTGTTCACATGCCATGGAGGTGAAAATCCAGCTTTCAGAACCAAGTTCTCTTTCCACTGTGTCAGTTTCGGGAACTGAACCTAGGCTTCAGGCTTGGTGGTGAGCACCTTTATCTGCTGAAGCATCTCTCGCACCGGCCCTCTTACTCATTTTCCTCCTCACACCAGACTGACACACATTAGCAGGGCTTGTGACAAATACCCTTAATTTCTGCACTTGGGAGGCTGGGGAGGATTGCCTGAAGTTAGAGGCCACAGCCTAAGCTACATAGCAAGACCCTGACTCAAGAAAACCAAAGACAGGCTGGAGATGTGGCCCAGCTGGTCATGTTGCTGACTTAGCCACGCTCAAAGCCATGAGTTTCATCTCCAGCACCAGATGAAGCTGGGTGTGGTGGTGAGGGCTTGTAATCTCAGAACTCAGGAGGTGAAGGCAGGAGGTATCAGAAGTTTGAGGTCATCTTCAGTTGCATGGCAACTGGCTACAGTTGAAGGCCAGCCTGGGCTACATGAGACCCTCTCTCAAACCAAATCAAAGAGAAAGTAACACACCACTAAGTTTTGGGGACATGGACATCACAGAAGAGCAAAGTCAAATACGGTTGCAGAAAGTGGCTGTGACTGGGTGGTAGCAGTTTCATACAGTGCCCCAGAACTTATGGGAGAAATGATAAAGGTTCCTAGAGAGCAAAAGTTAGAAATTTTTAAGAGCGTGATAGGTAGCTGTGAAGGAAGATGCCACTAAGCCATTAACATTTTATGGCCATGGTTGTATTGTAAAGAGAACACACCAGGAACAACAGGAGCCAGGCTGAAGTACAGTGCCAGTTTGCTGAGGAAACCAGTGAGGTCAGAGAGCTATCCCTAGCAAAGGTGAGCATGTGCTTCACCTACGAGGCCAGCCACACTGCCCATCTCCCAACTGCACTGAACTGCACACTGCTAAAAGCTCCCTAGATTGCTAAACAAACTAAATTATAATGAACTGTTAAACAATACAAAACTAATACATACCAGGCAGTAAGGTCGAGCCGCAGGCCTTCTGTCCTTGTGGCCCCATCTGCTGGTCACATTGAAAATGACAGAAGGGGCCTTGGCTGGCTTCAAGGGCTGCTGCCCTCTGGGTATGGAGAGGGGACCTTGCCTGGCACATTGTGGCCTAGATCCGGGGACCCAGACCTGCACACACACCCTGACAAGGATCTCAATGGCCTTGGGTTGCAGCTCAGACCTTCCTGTCCACCCTGGGACTGTTGGAATCAGAATGTGGTGCTTGTCTTTGGTTTGTAAAAGATGAGAGGGGGCAGTGTGATGGATTATTTAACAATGTGGCTGTCTGCAGGTAATAAAGATCAAGAACCAGGGGTGGAATACGTTGTGGGTATAAATGCTTGGTATTTGGGAAGCAGAGTAGGAAAGGGTTCCCCGACTACGCACTACTTCCAAGAAATGGCTTTACTTGCTTGGGCCTTCAGTCTCAAAAACCAAAACCAAAATCCCCAATCAGCTGCAGCGTATCCATAAGCCAGAGCATGCCCACCGCCAGCAGAGCCGGCCGGCCACTTAGTCCAGGCAAGAATGGGAACACATGGTGGCACAACCCAGAGATCATTTTAATATTTCAGTAGTTATTTTCCAAGTTAGTAAACTGAGGCCCAGGGAAGAAGCTACTGCTTCAACAAGTCAGCGCGGCCACCTGGCCTGGCCTCATCCATCTCTATCCTGCATGAGCGCAGGTGCTGTTTGTTGTGCATGCGCTTAGTAGGCTGCTCTCCCACCTTGCTTTGAAGAAGGGTCTCTCCGCAGACTTGTCTCCACCATCCCACCTCCCTAGGGGAGTGCTGGGACTATGGATGTCTGCTCCAGCAGCTGGCTTTGTATGTAGCTTCTGGAGACTGAACATGGGCTGTTAGCCCTTTATGTGCTGAGCTGTCTCTCTGGCCCCAAAAGTAGCCTCTATCTAAAGCTCAGCCCTTGACATTAGGAGAGGTGGGGGGATCTGCAGCTGGGAGCTCTCCCACCCTCATTCACACACAGCCCCTCTACTGTAGCCCCAGGGGACTCAGAGGCCTTCTCTTCCCACAACCTCATGGAAGTATAGGGCGTCAGTGAGCAGCTGTGCTTTCGCAACTGACTGGGGCTTCTTGAGATTGGATGTCTCTTGAAGCCCAGGCTGGCCTCAAACTCAGGGAGTTACCATAGCTGCTTTGCTTTTTACTTCAAGTCCAATCCCCTTTTCTGCACTCCTGCTACTCCAGAGCCCATTAGTGCCACCCGGGCTCAGTCGGTAGCATACCAGGAGGTCACCTGTGAGACCCACCCATGCCGGCCTTGTCATCCTCTGCTCCCCGCCTCACTGTTCGTTGTCCTCTCCTGTCCCAGGGTTTCCATAGTTCCTTCTGACTGTAGTGTCCTTCCTTCCCGTTGACTCAGGGGCCCCCAGATGCTCTCCTGGTGATGGGCCAGTCTTCGCAGTCTTCACACACAGACCCTGACTGCCCAGCCAGGGCAGCACCCTGCTCTTGGTGAACTGTCCACAGAGGAAGGCTGAGGACAGACGGAAGAGTCCAGACAGGTAGTCACTGTATTTTATTGGAAAACATTGATATATATTTTTCTTCACAGCTTGAACTGAACACAATATTGCCCGGTTTAAAAAAAGAAAAAAAAAAAAGGAAAAACAAAACAAAACAAAAAAACAAACAAAACCCCGAATCATTCCTCAAAGTCCACAGCCTCACGCCTACCTGCCCTTGCCCTCAACTCTAGGCTGGGTCTCCTGATATGCTCTGTCCCTCCCTCCCTCCCTCAAGGCTGGTGCCAAGGAGTGGAGAAGAGAGTCTCAAAGCTGGGCAGGTCCCAGCAAAAAGCAACAAGATCGCCCTGGGGGCCAGATGAGAAGAGAGAAAGAAACGAACCCAGACTGAACTGCCCACGTTGACTGACGTGTCCCAGAGGCTAGAGTCAGAAGCAAGGGCGCGGATCATGCTCTCCGCTGGGGAGTGGGGCAGGCAGGGCGAGGGCAGAGGCGGGCAGAAAGCAATGCCAAGTCACCATGGAGGGGCAGGAGGTGCCCGCTGCGTGCTCTGCGCGGCGGCCCATAGAAGTGTTTATTGCAGGTTGGTTTTTGTGAGCATGGTGGGGCTCATCTCTCCTCTCCCCACCCTTTAGTTGGCCCGGCATGTTTAGGACAAAAATCAAAGTTTTAAGGGGCATAAAGGGGAAAGGGGAAAAAAAAGATCACCAGCACATTACACAGCGACCATCCCCCATATCCATTCCTGGACCCACCCTGAACTGGGCAGGTGGCTTGGGGGTGCCATGGGGGAGCGGCATGGGATGTTAGCACCAGGTATTTACAGAACAGCGTGAGATCGCTGGAGGGATGAGGGCAAGTATGATCGGCAGCATGGCCGATGGCAGCCCCCCCACCCAGCATGACCTCAGAAAGCCAGCCAGATGGTTTCAGAACAGCGTCAGTGAGAGACCCGAGTGCCGTCCGCTCTATCCGGTCCCCCTCCAGTAGTGAAAGCTTGTTAGCTTCCAAGGCCTTCCTGCCCCTTCCCACCCCCCACCCCACCCCCACCCCCGTCCTGGGTCACATCCTCGACTCCCTCAGTAGTCCCCTCTTGGCACCCCGCCCCACAGGCTGCTGGGCTTGCAGAGTCACGGGGCTGGGGTACATGCAACAGTGGCAGGGGACATGCTCCTCCACTTGGCAGGAGGCCTTGCTCCCCTCCCCACTGGGCAGGGACAGGAATGGTGGCCACCCCGGCACCCAAAAGAAGGGCAAACAAAAGGAAACAAACCAAAAAACGGAGGAGAGCCATCCGGGCTAGAGGAGGAGGGCAGAGGCTCCCCAGGGCAGGGCAATGGGGTTCACCTTGTGAATGCATCAGGCCTGGAGACTGGGAATGGAGGAGGAGGCCAAAGGAAGCAATGAGGGCATGGAGGGACAGTCAGGAGGAAGGAGAAAGAGCAGTCATGCAGCTGGGGACAAATCTTTTGTTGCTTTATCAGATTCTCAGTCAATCAATTGGTGTTTGCTAGAACCGGGTACGCAGGGGAGTAGTGTTGAAGAGAGGAGAGCGCAAGAAGAGATCAGGAGAACGGGCATGGCCAGCTGCCCGGGCCTTCACTTTGCAGTCATCATCTGTACAAACTCTGCCAAGAGATAACAGGGTTGAGTCCATCATCCGTTGAGCCCCCATAGTCCTCCCAGCTCCGGGGCATGGATGATGAGCCCAACGAAACTCACCTTCATAATTGACCTGGCCGTCTCCATCAATGTCTGCCTCTCGGATCATCTCATCCACTTCCTCATCTGTCAGCTTCTCCCCCAGGTTCGTCATGACGTGACGCAGCTCGGCAGCACTGATATAGCCATTCCCATCCTGGGGTTTGGGGATAAAGGCTTGTCACTCAGGCCCCCTGCTGGGAGGGCTGCAGAGGGCAGGAACTATCAACCACCACCCCCACACAACACTGGGTGAATGGGTTCTGAAAGGACGGGGGTTGGGGGGGGCTGTGGCTTTGCTATTTGACATTTGTCTAGGGCTGACTGCTTACCTTGTCAAAGACACGGAAGGCCTCTCGTATCTCCTCCTCACTGTCTGTATCCTTCATCTTTCGGGCCATCATGGTCAGGAACTCTGGGAAGTCAATGGTCCCATTACCTAGCAGAGGGGAAGGAGGCAGATGTTGCCTGGAGCCCTCTAGAGAGAAGGGTTCCCGGGATCACCGAGTGACTGGGCACTCACCATCAGCATCCACCTCATTAATCATGTCCTGCAGTTCCGCCTCAGTGGGGTTCTGCCCCAGCGATCTCATCACAGTCCCCAACTCCTTGGTGGTAATGGTGCCATCTCCATCCTTGTCGAAGAGGGAGAAGGCTTCCTTGAACTCTGGGAAAGGAAAGGAATGTGCAGGAGTCAGGCCTCAGGTAGGGCCCCTTCTCTGCGACACACTCCCTGTCCTCTTTCGCTCTCCACTCGCAGCATGAGAAACTGTCCATCTCCTCAGCCCCTCTAGCTGAGTGATCCAGCCTGACAGTTTTCTCCACTAACTCATTTCTTCTCGGCTCCTGGCTTTGGCCTCTCCCTCAAATGATGCATTGGACCAAACTTATGGAGAGGGGAAGAGGCAGGACAGTTCTTCATCTGAAGCTCACTAGCAAGGTCAACTGGCAGGAGGGGAAGGGGAGGCTGCAGAGGCTTCTGGCCAGCCTCAGAAGGAATTGTGCTGTCGACTTCCTTCCGTTGGGCACTGCCAGCCCAGTCCCCAGCTGTGGACGCTACCACCTACCAGGGAGGAGCCAAGCCTGTGGGGGCAGTAGTCCACAGCAGGGCTTGGCTGATGGGCAGTGTGTGGGGCTGAGGGGACGGGACATAAAGGGGATGGCTGCCAAGCCAGGAGGATGAGGAGCGTGGTACTGTGTGGGAAGGCTGCAGCTGGGGCCCGCATCAGGAGAGGGGAGAGAAGCATGTGGCTCCTGCCCTCCCACTGGGCCCACTTTGGCACCCGGAGCTCCCCACCCCCAAACCCTCAGAGAACAGATGCCTCACAGCCTGTTCCCAGAGGGTGTGGGCTGGGGGTGGTGAAGGAGGGGAGTGTGGACGTTTTGCTAATGGGCACTGAGTGAAAAGAGAGGTGTGTGTTTGTGTTTACAGGACAGCCAGGTTGGGGACAGCAGGTGGGGTGGCAGGGAGGGACACACACTGCTGGGCAGCTGTGACCCGAGCTTCTGGGCTCCGGGGAAATAGTCCAAGTCTCCTTAGGGATGTTGTCCTCGCCCTGTGCTGAGACCTGGCTGTAGTGGGTGTGGGGAAGCCAGTTGAGAGTGGGTCATGTGACCCACGAGGCCAAGTGTAATCTTTTGGCTTTTCTGGGTGGGTCTCTACCTGCCTAGGGCCAACATGTGATTATTCTGAGACAGCAGGTCCTCGTGTCACAGAGCAGGAAAGCTAAGGGCAGAGACCTTTTCTCTCATTTTGGCCTCTGGTCAGCTCTGTAGCAACCCACTGTTAGGAGACAGATACGGTAGGAGTTGCCTCAGGCCTTCTGGCAGCATAGGCTGTGGAGGGGCAAAACCAAAGAAATAGTCCACGGCTCTATCAGCCCTGCAGCTAGTCTTCCTGGAGCTTGGGGGGGGGTGCAGAGCCACAGAGTCACGCAGGGTCTAGGGAGTTTCTTTTAGCTTATGGGAGGTGCGTGCTTATTGTTTATGCAGAAAGAATTTATGGGATGCCTACTATGTGCCAGGCATTGAGGATACAGCAGCAATCAACAAAACCAAGTTGCGCTCTAGGAATTGATTCCTGGTACCAGACAACAAGAGGAAAAGAAAAAGGAACAGCTGTGGTCCATCAGACAAGCCTGCACCACACAGGCAGTGAGGGACAGAAAGGGGCCTTGAGTTGGGGTCTGGGTAGCTAAGCTCTGGTGGAAGAAAGCAAGTGCGGAAGTAGGAAGTAGAGGTGGGTGTGGCCAGCCATCTTCTGGAGGTACACAGGGTGGCCAGCCCACTGCAGGAGAGGCAGAGGGCACATTATCAGTCTGGCTGGCTGGTACTGCGGGGGTCAGGGGAAACAGACAACTGTGCAGGTCCTGCAATAAGAGGTTCATTTCAAGGCCCCAAGTGAGCTATAGCAAGGGAGGGCACACAGCCCCTGCAGCTTGGCCAAGGTCTGTGGCAGGGCTGTGGGGTAGGTGTGGCAGTTCCTGGTTAAGCTTTTCTCCACACACACATACCAATATTCTAGCCACATGCCTGGCAGGAGGTGATATGAACACACATTTCATGAGATGCGGGGCTAGCTAAGATCTGGCTTGGGACAGAGTAGCAAACTCACCTGCAATCTGTTCTTCGGTCAGCTGGTCAGCCTGGAAAAGGAGGAAGGAGAGTAAGTCACTGGGCTAACCTACTCATCCATCATGGATGTGGCCTCCTCCTCCTCCTCCTCCTGCCCAGCCTCTGCCAAGGCCAGCTTCCTAAAGCATTCCGCTAAGCAAGGGAAGATCATGTTTGAGTGAGGGCCTGAGCTAGTTGGAACTCACTGGAACCACAGGCCTGCCCAGTGCAGGCTGGGAAGCATCCAGAGCTGCTCCAGTTCAACCCAGACACAGTGCATGTGGTGCTCAGGCTTAACTCCGAGAGCCCCAGAGGCTGAGGCAAGAAGCTGCTGCCCTAGAGGCCTCATCAAGCACTCTAGAAGGCTCCAAAACAAAACAGGCCGGCCGCTGGATAGGGCAGGGCAGGGAGAAGCTGTCTGGGGCTGTCTTTGCTAGTTTCTCTGTCACCTATTTGGGAGTACTAGGCCCAGGCAGTGTGGCTCCAAGTGGCAAGATTTCTTTTAATTGGTGCCTCCAAGTTGCTCCAGGGCCTTAGAGAACCCTGGTTAGGCAAGAGTCGGCTTTCCCCGATTACATACAGGGTAGATGCAGTGTACCATCCTGCTCTGTTACTTTTGGACAAGAAGGCCATGTGGCAGGGAGGGACTGCAGCAGGCAGCAATGGTGGCAAAGAACTAAAGTCTGCTTGGGCTTCGGCCTTCCAGATTCAGCACTGCAGATTTTAACCCTTTTTTAGTCTAAGTCACTTGAGGCCTGGCCAGCCATGGCAGACAGTCCTACTGCATCTAGGGTTTCCTGGAGGAGGCACGGCTCTCAGCTTGTCCTTTACTGGAGCCCTGGTTATTATGGGGTGTGGTGGTCCTAAAGGGAGGGGTGAAAGGGATCCCAACTTCAAGCACGGAATAGTTAATAAAGCCAGTTTTCTTTGTGCGCGTGTGTGGATCCTATCTCCCACTCCCACCCCAAACCTCCTCTGTCCTGGGGTCACTGTAGTCCCATGATGCTTCTTTTCCTTTTCCCATGAGGGCAAGGGGTACCGAGGCCACAGCAGGATCCTGGCCTGAGCTTGCAAGTGCCAGAAACGGAAGTGAACTATGGCAGGCACGTGCATCATTTTATTTTACTAAGGCTCTAGAGGTCCCAGCAGAGGCTACAAACTATCGCCTGCCCGTAACCCTTGAGTTGGTTTTAAAAACAACAGTCTGCACCCCCCCACACACACATTCTATATTCATAAATGATGCAATGGGGGGGGCAGGGGTATTGTCTAATCTAGAGGAAGAGGAACTAGAGACCAAGCCCCAAACAGGCAGTGTCGGAGGAGAATCAGTGATGAGGACAGATGGGAGATGCCTGCAGAGGGGATGGGTGGGGAGAAGGAAGGTGCAAAGAAAGAAATGGTAAAGGCCAAACCGAAGTCTTCTGCACATCTATCAAAAATGACTCAGAGCCGTGGACTTCCTGGCCCTGACCTGTGGCCTGGGCCAAAGGCCCTTGTTCTACCTACGCTCTGAGCCCGAGGGCCCTGAAGATGACCAGGCCCACCCCTTGGTTCTGACACCTGAGGACACTGCTGCTGGCTGCTTCCAGCAAGTGAGAAGAGAATGGGCTTCTGGTTACCGAGGCCAGCCTGTGCTGGGGGAGGGGAGGAGGAAGCCCAGAGGAGCAGCAGGGAGGATGGCTATGGAGTCCATCTGCTTTTCATTCTCTTCCACAGGCCTAGGCTGGGAGAAGCCAGCCCACTCAGGGACCTTCCCATCACACAGTGCTGTCTGCGAGAAGCCCACTTCCCTTCCCCTCTTGGTGACACTGAAAGGCGGTGGGGGCAGCCTGCGGATGGAATGGCCAAGGATGGCTCTGGAGGCTGCTATGTGCCATTTCTCCCCAAAGAGCTGGAAGCTGCAGAGGAGGCACTGTCACGGTTGCTGCAAATAGGCGTGGCTCTGGCTCTGTGGAGGGCCTGTCAGACACTCTCCCTGACATCTAGGAGCCCTTTTCCCTGCTCCACCGAGGAAAGGCCGCAGATACCACGGCAGGGCTGCTGGCCTGGAAAACTGCTGGCCCAAGACGCAAGACTGACTACCGCTGGTGGCCCTTCTCAGCTTAGATCGTTAGCTTTCACTGCACAATAAGCCACTTGTCTCCAGTTTTCTGAACCTTCATCTCAGGCTCCACAGAGGGGCTGGACAAGAAAAATCAGCTTGAGGTGAGGAGGAAAGAGGGGATTATTTCTCTGTCTTGCCCCAGCCCCCAGCAGGTGCCAGAAAGCAATGTTAAATGAGCTCAGAAACCAAGGCCAGGGCCCCTCACCCAGGGCCAAGGAGAAGCCGCAGAGTTCAGGCCAAAGTCCAGGGCCAGCTACCAGGGACTCTTCCTTCCGCACCTTGCTGAATACAAACAGGAAGAGAAAACCTGGTCAGGGCCAAAGCTGAGACCCTACTTTGGAGGTGGGTAGTGGGGGTTGCTGGCAGCTGCCCAAGCTGTAGGGCCCCTTTAGCAAGGTTCTGCTGGGGGAAAATGGGGTGGTGGCAAGAAGAGCCCTCAGGTCTGTGTCAGCAGTATGAGATCTGATACATGGTGGCGGCTGCCTGTCCTCCCCAGCTTTGCCAGGGAGGGTGGTGCACGCGGTTCCCAGCCTGAGCCTGGGGGGGGGTGGGGAGGAGGGCTGGGGGTGTTGTGGGTGGCAGGACCAGGGGAGAAGTAATCTGCTCTTTTGCTTCTAGAAGCTTTAGCTGTGGGAGCTGGGGAAGAGGCCTGGAAAGAACAAGTGGCCCTTGAATCAATGAGAGGGTCCTTGGAGGTCTTCTCTGGACAAGCACTGCAGCCCCCACCCTGAGGGGATGGAACTAGGCGTCTGTCACTGACACCACACTGTACTGTATTGCACTGTCATTTGGCACAGTGAGGAGAAGCAGGTGCATGAAGCTGGAGCAGAAAGGCAGTCCCTCCTAGCCTAGAAGGGACAATGAGGGGGCCAAGCTTCCTGGCTTAACCATCATTAGACGCACCCCTAACTTTGACCCCGCTCCTATTTCATGCAGCTTCAGTGCGCAATAGGGACCCGAACAACTCCGCCCACCTGCTCCCACTGCCTCGGTGCCTTCAGCCTGGCCCAGTCCCATTCTTGCCAAGGAAAGACTCCTTCAGGTCCTCAGCTGCAGCCCATTACCAAGCCCTACTCGTCAGCCTTTGTGTCGGGACCTTTCCCCGGAGACACCCACCTCTAAACCTAGTCCTACCTCAGCTATCATTCACTGTCTCCTACACTTCTCTAGAAGCCTGTCCAACCTCACCCCCACCACCCAAACTCAAGCCCTCCCCTATCCCTCACCTTGGAAACCCCGTTTTTCTCTGACCCAAACAAAACACGCCTTACCAACCCCAACCTCTCTTTCTAGTGCAACAACCTAGACCTCGGAGTCCTTCCTAGCTACCCCCAACCAAGTTCTCCACAAGGCTCCCTGGTTCCCCTCACTACCCGTGATCACATCCCCACTCCTTTAAAACACTCCTACGACCCCAACTCTCCTCAGTCCCCCTGTGGGTCCTTACAGGCTCCAAGAGCATCTTCTAGCCTCTGCTGCCACCCACCTCGTCGGGCTCCTCCTTACCTCAGCCTGCACCTGACCCTCCTCCTCTTCCTCCTCCTCCTCCTCGGCAATGCTTGTCCTTGGAGACCCCTCCCCCACCGGGGTCTAGTATGCACAAGTGACCCAGGTTCCCCACGTCTCCTCTCTGCAGAACACTCCCTAGGAACCTATCGGTCCCCATCTCCCACTCAGGCTCTGCTACCCACAGCCACCCCTCCAGGAACAGTCTCCTGCATTCCTCCAGGACCCACAGCCTTCACTGCCGGCGTTTCCTATTTCCTCCTCCCGGGGACCCGGTAGATGTGATTCTAAGATCAATCGCCCCGTGAGGGATCCGAAGGCTGCCTAGGGGTGGTGGTGGAGGGTGGGGGTGTCCCAGTGCTCCTCATTTGAAGCCTCAGACTGTGTGGGGGGTCCTACCAATCCATCTCCAGTTAAAACCGTTTCTACAAGTCCCAAGGGCCGCATGGGAGGTCCCGAGGGGCCCGGCCTCTCCCTCCCGGGGTTCGCTCGCCATCTCGGGGGGTCTTCACCCGACTTCGGCCGCCTCACTCACCATGGCGAGGCACCGGTATCCGGAGCTCGGGGATCGAGGTTACTCTGGCGGCGGCAGCAGCTGCAGCAGCTCGAGCTCCGCCGCGCGTCCGCGCCTCCACACTCTTTGCCCGCAGCGCGCGCCACCGCCGCCGCCGCCCGCCCGCCCCAACGGTCCCTCAACGGCCGCCGCGCGCGCCCCGCCTCGCCCGGCCCCGCCCCGCCCCAGCCGGCTCGCGCGCTCCCGCGGCACTGCGGCTTCCTTCGGATCCCTTCGCCCCTTCCACGGAGTCCGGCGAGTCGGCGGTCGGGCACGCGCGCGCGCTCCCCGCCACGAGGACTACTTTCGGTCTAGGCGGGCGCTCTCCACCCCTTGCCTCCGCTCCGCTTTCCTCTCTGGCGGAAGGGCACCGGCTGGCGGAGAGTGACACGTCCCTGTGTGAGCCACGCCGCTATTGGACCTGCCTCGTGGCGGAAATGAGAACGCAACTCCGATTGGTCCGGCCTTCCCTGCAATGCGTCAAACTGGGACGAGCCACCGCGCGGGCTGCGGGGGGCAGCACGACCTGGGTGGCTCTGTGGAGCCGCGAGGACTAAAGAGGCGAAGACGGAAACGGGGTGGATGCTGGAGATGCAAATACGTTGTCTCTGTGGCTCGGGCATAGCAAAAGGGATGGAGAAAGAGCAGAAGGACTTTCTTCTCTCTCCCCTCGAGCAGATACAAGATGGTTTAATCCAAAATCGTGGGGTCTGGGAGCCTGGCCTGGCCCGACTCTTCACAGTGGCCCGCTCTTCAAGGTTCCGCTTGTCTCCTGAAGGTTCCACCCTCTACCCGTACAATTTGCTGGGATGGCTGAGTGGGTGAAGGCGCTTGTAGGCAAGCTAGATACTGTGAGTTCGATCGCCGGAACTGACGTGGTGGCCGGGAGAACAGACTTCCACAAGTAGTTGTCCTCTGACTTCCACATGTGCGCTGTATAAATAAGTGCAAATAAACAAACACAAATTTAAAACATGCACAACAGCAATATGGGGGGATCCCGACTTGACTCTTGATCTCAGGATCTGTACCCATCTCTGGATGCAGAACGTTCTTTTCATTCATTCATTCATTCATTCATTCATTCAATAAACATGAATTGGGCACTGCTGTATGCACAGATTTGGTGCTGGGCTGGGCTGGAGATATCAAACTTCTCAATCATTCTCTTGTCATCTAGACAGTGTGACTCACTTTTTATTCTAGGGGTTCCAGGCACAGAAAGAAAAAGAACTGTTGCTAAGAGTACCTGAGACAACTGGATTGTATACCACAGTGTATATACCGTACACTCTGTACACTACTGTATAGAGCCCTCATATAGGATGGGAGCTGGCATTTTCTTCCTTTTTTTTTT
>NW_022196904.1:14586967-14595718 GCF_008632895.1 Mastomys coucha
TTTTTTTATGCCCTAGCTGTCTTGGAGCTCCCTCTGTAGACCACCATCTCATGCCTTCAGAATCAAGGACATGCACCACCCCACTGGGACTGACAGTGGTGGTGGTGGGAAGATTAATTCAGTGAGGCTAATCATAATCATAATGCTCCATTCAGAACAGGATGTAGGCTGAACCAATGAGAGACCTTCTCTGCCTTTTCTTCTGGGTTTTTGGCTCTGGAACTTCTAGGGTCAGAAAACCTTTTTATTATTATTATTATTATTATTATTATTATTATTATTATTATTATTATTTATTTTTAGTGGGGAGGGAGAGACTGGGAGAATATAGTCTTTCTGTAGATGCCCCCTGTGGACATCTCTTAAGTCTGCTCTCATCTCAGCAAAGAAAATGTGTCTAGTGGAGGAGGAAATAAAACTGACAGAGCAGAGGTAGAGAGGAGGAAGTATCTTGTTGACCTTGGTTTAAATGTCTGCAACCTCTAATCCAAGAATTACAACACACGACAATGGTTCTCAACCCATAGGTAGGTCATGACCCCCCTTGTCGGTTGCATATCAGATATCTTGCATACCAGATATTTACATAACAACTCATAACAGTAGCAAAATTACAGGTTTGAACTAGCAATGAAATAATTTTTTTAAAAGATTATTTATTTATTTATTATATACAGTATTCTGTCTGCATGTATGCCTGCAGGCCAGATCCCATTACAGATGGCTGTGAGCCACTATGTGGATGATGGGAATTGAACTCAGGACCTCTGGAAGAGCAGTCAGTGCTCTTAACCTCGGAGCAATATCTCCAGCCCACAATGAAATAATTGTGTGATCTGGAGTCCCCACAACATGTGGGACTGTGTTTGTATGGTTGCAGCATTAGGAAAGTTGAGAACCACAGACTTATGACATTAAAATGTGTTCTCTCTTTTTTTGAGTCATGGTATCTTAGTTTGGTTTCTATTTCTGTAATAGTGGCCATTTCTAAAAGCAGCTTTGGGGAAGAAAGGGTTTTGTCTTAGTCATGGTTTTGATTCCTGCACAAATATCATGACCAAGAAGCAAGTTGGGGAGGAAAGGGTTTATTCAGTTTACACTTTCCACATTGCTGTTCATCACCAAAGAAAATCAGGACTGGAGCTCAAGCAGGTCAGGAAGCAGGAGCTGATGCAGAGGCCATGGAGGGATGTTCCTTACTGGCTTGCTTCCCCTGACTTGGTCAGCCTGCTCTCTTATAGAACCCAAGACTTCCAGCCCAGGGATGGCACCACCCACAAGGGGCCCTAACCCCTTGATCACTAATTGTGAAAATGCCTTACACTGGATCTCATGGAGGCATTTCCTCAAGAGAAATTTCCTCAAGTTTCTCTGTGATAACTCCAGTTTGTGTCAAGTTGACACACAAAAGCAGCCAGCGCAGGTCTACTTAGCTTACAGGCTACAGTCCTTCTTGAAGGAAACACAAGGCAGGAACTCAGGGCAGGAACCAGGAGGCAAGAACTGAAACAGAGACCATGGAGGACCCCTGATCCCTGGCTTGCTCCTTATGGCTTGCTCAGCCTGCCTTCTTATATCATTCAGAATCACCTGCTCACATAGATCATCAACCAAGGAAACTCCCCAAGTGCTTGCTCACAGGCCAATCTGAAGGGGAATTTTCTCAGTTGAGGTTCTCTTTTCTCAGTTGAATCTAGCTTGTGTCAAGTTGCAATAAAACTAACCTGTACAGAGGGTCTTACTATGTAGCCCAGACTAGTCTTAATTCTCCCACCTTAGCTTCTTCAGTGTTGGGATTGCAAGCATATACCATTTGTGTATAACTCTTTTTTCAAAAAAATTTATTTGTTTGGGGATGGAGAGATGGCTCAGTAGTTAAGAGCACTGACTGCTCTTCCAGAGGTCCTGAGCTCAATTCCCAGCAACCACACGGTGGCTCACAAGTATCCATAATGAGATCTGATGCCCATTTCTGGAGTGTCTAAAGACAGCTACAGTATGTTTACATATAATAAATAAATAAATCTTTTAAAACCATTTGTTTATTTATTTTATTTATATGAATACACTGTAGCTGTCTTTTTTTTTTTTTTTAGATTTATTTATTATTATAAATGAGTACACTGTAGCTGTCTTCAGACACACCAGAAGAGGGCATCAGATCTCATTACAGGTGGTTGTGAGTCCCACCATGTGGTTGCTGGGACTTGAACTCATGACCTTCAGAAGAGCAGACTGTGCTCTTACCCACTGAGCCATCTCACCAGCCCCACTGTAGCTGTCTTTAGACACCCCATCAGATTCCATTATAGATGGTTGTGAGCCACCGTGTGGTTGCTGGGATTTGAACTCAGGACCTCCAGAAGAGCAGTGAGTGCTCTTACCTGCTGAGCCACCTCTCCAGCCCTGTGTATAACTCTTTTAAAGGGTTTTGTTTGTTGTTTTTTGTGGTTTTTTGGACCTGGTTTTAAGTATCCCTGGCTAGTCTTGAACTCACAATATACCAAGGATGATCTTGGTCCTCTTACCCTTCTGCCTCCACTAAATGTATGCTAAGATTGCAGGTGTGCCATCACCATGCTAGGACTGAGCTTAGGACCTTCTGCACACCAGGCAAACCCTCTGCCAAGGCAGTCGCACCCCGCTAAGCCCGCATTCAAGCACTGCCCTGAGCCGCCAGTCTTTGGAAGACATTATGAGGGACCCCAGTGGCAACCCACATTGGATTTCTCTCTGATATTCTGTTCTCCCCATCTTTTGGAATAATTGCTGGTTTTTGTTAGCTGTGGTGCCACTCAGAATAAGAGCAACATTTCCGAATGACCTGCCAGTTAGGTGTGATTGCTTAACTAGAGTCTACCGAAGAAGGTAAGTGGAAATGATATGTCCAGTTCCAGGGCTATACCTTCAAAAGAGAGTGTGCTAGGTTTTTTGTTTGTATTTGGTTTTGGAGACAGGGTTTCTCTGTAGCCCTGGCTATCCTGGAGCTCACTCTGTAGACCAGGCTGGCCTCGAATTCACAGATCCACCTGCCTCTGCCTCCTGAGTGCTGGAATTAAAGGTGGACACCACCATACCTGTTTTTGTTTTGTTTTGAGACAAGAGGATTGAAAATCTGAGGCCATCTGGGCTGTATAGCATGACCCTGTGTCAAAGGGAAGTTTGTTTCTTTCTCTCTGTGTCTGTGGGTGTTTTGCATACCTGTTCATGCTTGGTACCTGAGGTGGCCAGAAGAGGGCTTTGGCTAACCTGGAACTGGAATTACTGATGTTGGTGAGCTGCCATGTGGGTGCTAGGAATGGAACCTAGGGCCTCAAGAAGACCAGCCAGTGCTCTTAACCGCTGAGCCATCCCTCCAGCTCCTGGGAAGTTTCTCTAAGCAGTTATCACAGGGGATTACTTATTTCTTTAAAGGGTTTCTTTCTCTCCTTCTTCCTTCCTTCCTTCTTCCCTCCCTCCCTCCCTCCCTCCCTTCCTTCCTTCCTTCTTTTCTTTGTGTGTACATGTGTGTGTGAGTATGTGTGCCACTGCGCTCGAGTGTGTGAACAGCTGTGTTCCTTGAAGAGCCTAGAAGAGTGGGGTCAGTGTCCACTGGAACTCTGTCTATTCCTTTGAGGCAGGGTTTCTCTCTGAACCCTGGGGCACTTGTTTTGTTTTTACATATGCAAATCTCGACATTTTGTTTTATTGTTTGGTTTTTGACAGTCTCACGGAGCTCAGACTGGCCTCGAACTCACTGTGCAGTCAAGGATTGGCTTGAAAGTTTGATCCTGTCTCCACCTCCTAAGTGCTGAGATCACAGGCATTCATAGCTACATCTAGTGCTAGGATGGGCTCCAAGGAGTGAACCCTAAGCAAGCAAGCAACCAACCAAGGTGTGCTCGCTGGCCCCATGTTTCCTTCTAATTACAGCCTTCTTAGAGGATATGGTGTAATATCTCATTGTTTGGATTTTAGTTCCCTAATAACTAATGGTATTGACCCCACTTTGTGTGTGTCTTCGACTTGTCTGCACACTTTGGAAAAGGTTAACTCAAATCTCTTGATCTTTTAATTTTTTTAAATTATTTTTTATTTTATGTGCATTGGTGTTTGGCTTGCCCATTTGTCTGTGTGAAGGTATCAGATCCCCTGGAAGTAGAGTTACAGGAGTGAGCTGCCATGTAGGTGCTGCGAATCGAACCCAGGCTCTCTGGAAGAGCAGCCCATGCTTGGCCTTTTGCCCATTTTAAAATCAGGCTGTTGAGTTGTAGTTTTCAAATGTTCTGGGAATGGTGGTGCCCGCCTTTAATCCCAGCACACAGGATGCAAAGCCAGGTGGATCTCTGAGTTAGAGGTCAGTCCAGATTACATAGTGATACCTTGTCTCAGAAAACAAATCAAGACAATTTTTAAGGAGGCTAAAGAGATGGCTCAGTGCTTAAGCGGGGCTACTGCTTTTTTTGTAGGACCCAGGTTCTGTTCTCAGCACCCACATTGGAGAGTTCACAAGTACATGTAACTCCAGCTTTAAAGTAGCCTTCCTGGAACTCACTCTGTAGACCAGGCTGGCCTCGAACTCAGAAATCCGCCTGCCTCTGCCTCCCAAGTGCTGGGATCAAAGGCGTGCACCACCACTGCTGGGTTTAATTAGTTAGAGTTTCTATTGCTGCAGTAAAACACTGTGACCAAAAATAGCTTGGGGAGGAAGGAATTTATTTCACCTTATAGCTTATGACCATAAGCTATCACTGAGGGGAGTCAGGGCAGGAAGGACAGGAACCTGGAGGCAAGAGTGGAGGCAGAGACCATGGAGGACCACTAGTTACTGGCTTGCTCCTCATGGCCTGCTCAGCCTGCTTTCTTATAGCCTCCAGGATCACCAGCCTGGGATGGTACTGTCTACAGTGAGCTGGGCCTCCTGTATCGCTCATCAGTCAGGAAATGCAGCGCAGGCTTCTCCACAGGCCAGTCTGCTGGGGACATCTTCCCAGCCTCTTCCCCAATGGCCCCAGTTTGTGTCAAGTTGACATAAAACCAGCCATCACGGAACCCAATGCCTCTGGCCTCTCTGGACACCTGCAGCACATACCCGTAGTTCCTTCACACAGAAATAAAATAAATTAAAGAAAACAAATAAATACAGTATTAAAATATTGTTTTAGCTGGGCAGTGGTAGAGCACGCCTTTAATCCCAGCACTTGGGAGGCAGAGGCAGGCGGATTTTTCTGAGTTTGAGGCCAGCCTGGTCTATAGAGTGAGTTCCAGGACAGCCAGGGATATACAGAGAAACCCTGTCTCGAAAAACCAAAAAACAGACACTCAAACAAACAAACAAACAAATAAAACAAGAAATTGTTTTAAATCTGAATGTGTGTTACTGCTGTGTGTATATTCCATGTGCGTTCTAATGCCAAGGGAGGCCCCGAGAGGGCATTTGGATGCCCTGGAGCTGGAATTATAGGCGGATAAGATGCCTGATGTTGGTTTTGGGGATGGAATTTGGGTCCTCTGGAAAAACAGCAGACGCTTTTAATTGCCACAGTTTTTCCAACCTCTGAAAGGTTCTTTTTGCTTGTTTTTGTCATAAGGTCTCCATTTGTAGCTCTGGCTGGCCTGGAACTCACAGAGACCCTCCTGTCTCTGCCTCCCAAGTGCTTCACAATACGTTCTTGTTAGGACACTGCAATTAAAGATATGCAAATTAGATATACAAAAATTACTAGTCCTGCAGGGTTCCCCTCCATTCTTTCTTTCCCCGGAACCTGGGTTTATATATGAAAAATCATCGCTTCTCTCTCTCTCTCTCTCTCTCTCTCTCTCTCTCTCTCTCTCTCTCTCTCTTTTCCTTTCTTTCTTTCTTTTTGGTTTTTCGAGACAGGGTTTCTCTGTGTATCCCTGGCTGTCCTGGAACTCACTCTGTAGACCAGGATGGCTTCGAACTCAGAAATCTGCCTGCCTCTGCCTCCCAAGTGCCGGGATCAAAGGCGTGCACCACCACCGCCCGGCTTAGTCATCGCTTCTTTCATTCTTGGCTGCGTGATTTCAGGCAGGAGACTTCATCTCTCTGTTAGGACTGCAGTGAGGACCAATGGAGAGCTTGCAGGGCAAAGACAGGCCAGGCTGGGAATAAACATCCAAGAGCCCCGCACTTCATTCATGTGCCACTAGAGGGCTCTCTGGTGAAGATTCTTACCATCTCTCCTAACTAATTCCTACCACGGTTAATAGAACCCTGACCCCCAACTGGGCCAAAGGCCTTGGGTTCTATTCTGTTTGTGGGAAAATAGAACCAACGATCCCCTTCTGATTTGGTGAGAGAAAACTTAACAAGCAGATCTTCCTTTTAACAGCATGAGAGGTAACGGCTATCACCATGACAACAGATGAAGGCAGACAGCCAGTTAAAACCATCGGCTTATTCAGGGTGGCGATTGGTTTCAGGATATAGTAACATTTTGTGCTAGAACTTCACAAGACTCCTTCCAACTGTATTTTTGTTGTTGTTGTTTTTTTTTTGTTTGTTTGTTTTTTCAAGACAGAGTTTCTCTGTATAGCCCTGGCTGTCCTGGAACTCACTCTGTAGACCAGGCTGGCCTCAAACTCAAAAATTCACCTGCCTCAGCCTCCCAAGTGCTGGGATTAAAGGCATGTGCCACCACTGCCTGGCTACTTTTATTTTTTCAATAGGTAGTTTTTTTCACATCTATCTATCTACCTATTTATCTATCTATCTATCCATCCTTCTGTACCTATGTGTACCATGACAAATATGTAGAAGTCAGAGGATGACTTACTGAAGTCAGTTCTCTCCTCCCATTATGGGCTCTGAGGTTCTAAACTTATGCTGTCAGGTTTGTCCAGCAAGCTCCATTACTCACTGAGCCATATAGGAGGCCCCCTTCCCTTTTTTTGAGACAGGGTCTTTCTACATAGCCCTGGCTGTCCTGGAACTCTCACTGTGTAGAGCAGGCTGACCTCAAACTCAGAGAGAGGCCACCTACCGCTGCCTCTTGCATGCTGAGATTAAAGGCGGGGACCACCTTGCTCAACCTCATTTTTAGTTTTCAGATTACATCCTCAAAAGTGGGCCAGGATGATGTTGAATTCCCTACTTATGTAGGTCGGGCGTTTCTATCCTCTTGCTTCAACATCTTGAGTAGTGAGATGACAGGCTCTGGACCATAGAACCCAATCACATGCCCCTCTCTCAATTACTGCTTACCTCCGTTGACCACCAGGAGGCGCTATGGTAACGTTTATGATCATCTTCCTGCCTCCCAAGCTTTAGGTCATTCTGGAGTCTAAGCCTCTTTGAATGCAATTTGGAATGACAGCATCCAAACATTGGATATAGGAAACAGGATGGGCAGTCAGGACTCGGATCAGATTACGAGAAAACTTGGTCTGTGTCACCCATTGTCTGTCCACTTCGTGAGAGGCTACTGTGAGAGGCTACTGGGAGAGTCACCGGGAGGGAGAGAACAACAGATGTCTCCAGCACACATCCAGTAAGACCTGCAGGGATTGTGTGTGGAAGTGGAGGTTCACACTGAAGTAGCTGCAGTGCCGGCTGTCTCCTGGAGGGAGCCACAGATACCTAGGTCCCTAATAAACTAAGAGATAAAGCTGGGGGCATGGCACCTCATACCTGTCCTGTCCCTTGGGAGGCAGAGGCAGGAGAATTGCTACAATTTTGAGGCCAGCCTGGGCAATATAGTGAGTTCTAACACAGCCTGAGCTACAGAGTGAGACCCTGTGAAAAACTTAAAATGAAACCAACAAATGAAAGAAATAAAGAAAAGTAAAAGATAAATTGTTAATTTTTGCTTGTTTTTGTGTTACTGGGGATGAAATCCAGAAGCTAATAATATATGCTAGGCAGAGGCTCTACCACTTAACCACACCCCAGCCCCTCACTGAGGGATTCCAGACAGGGCCTCTACCACTGAGCCACGGCCCCAGCCCCTCACTGGAGGATTCCAGGCAGGGGCTCTACTGCTGAGTTTATTTATGTAAATATGAGGGTAAAGATGTCAGGAAATTGGCAAAGTGACATTCACTTGCAGCCAGAGCTGACTACCCGAGTTCAATCCCTAGAATCCATGATAGAAGAGAACCATTTCCTGAAAATAATTGTCCTCTGTCCTGCACACACACACCTTTAAAGAGAGGGAAGTCACCTTTGTAGCACACACGCTCATGGTACTTGATTACTGACCACCAGATGGCGCTCTGCGTTTGGGAGCCATCACCAGGATTTTAAATCTACGCCACATTGAGATAGAGGTTTTGCTTATTTATGTAAGACAACAGCCTCTATTTTCTTGTTGAAATATAAATCTCGAAGAGCACTGTGCTCCCGTCCTCCCAATCTCACTGAAGGAGGGACAAAACCATTTTCCAGTTTTCATAGAGAATCCCTCAGGTATTTATTCTCTACAAAATAGAGGTGAGGGTTAACGGCCTTATCACCATAGCAACAGATAATAGAAATGCAACCAATCAGCATTCAGCCTTCGTGTGTGTGTGTGTGGGGGGTTCTTTTTGTTCAGAGCTGACAACAATTTCTAAGAGAATCTCAGATTCTTTTGTTCGAATGATTCTGTCAAGGACAGACTTACATAAACAGTCTTCAGGCCAACTTTGGTATGCAAAATGGTACGCCCTTCCCCAAACACCTGCAGGTGAAAGCACATCTCACTCTCGTTTTATGTATTTATTTGTTCATTTCCTTGTTTAATTATTTACCTTTCAAGACAGGGTCTCAGG
>NW_022196904.1:14595728-14636383 GCF_008632895.1 Mastomys coucha
CCCCCCCGGCCTAGAACTCCCATCCTTCTGCCTCCAAACTCCCGATCCTACTACTTCCACTTTTGGAGTCCTGAAATGACAGGCATGTAGCTGGCTTTATGAGTTACTGGGGATCAAACGCAGATTTTTGTGCATGCTAGGCAAGCATCCTATCCACAAAGCTACACTCCAGCCCTTGGTTTTGTGTTCACGGCTGAACCGTTTCTTTGTTTGTTTGTTTTTGTTTTCTTTTTCAAAACAGGGTTTCTCTGTATAGCCCTGGCTGTCCTGGAACTCACTCTAGAGACCAGGCTGGCTGGGGAGTGGCGATATTAGAAGGTGTGGCCTTGTTGGAGTAGGTGTGTCACTGTGGGTGTGGGCTTAAGACCCTCACCCTAGCTGCCTGGAAGTCAGTATTCTGCTAGCAGCCTTCAGATGAGGATGTAGAACTCTCAGTTCCTCCTGCACCATGTTTACTTGAATGCTGCCAATGCTCCCACCTTGATGATAATGGACTAGACTTCTGTTGTCCTTTATAAGAGTTGCCTTGGTCATGGTGTCTGTTCACAGCAATAAAACTTTAGCTAAGACATCTACCATAGGGCTAGAAAGATGGCTCAGTGGTTAAGAGCATTGACTGCTCTACCAGAGGTCCTGGGTTCAGTTCCCAGCAACCACATGGTGTGTCTGAAGACAGGGACGGTGTACTCACATACATTAAATAAATAAATAAATCTTTTAAAAAAAGACATCTTCCATGATGTTCCTGAGCCTTAGTTGTAGGGCTTCTAGCCATGCCTTGGTGGTAAATGCTTTTAAATCCAGCACTTGGGAGCGGACGGAACAGACCCGGGGACTCCCACTTTATTAGCTTCCAACTGCCTTACAAGTCTCTCCAGTCTCAGCCTCCGGGGTCATCTCCTCGCAGCCTTAGGTTCCTAGGTCAGTCCCCTACTCCGGACCGGCCATGACCTGTCAGATTCGTCAGAATTATTCCACCGAAGTGGAAGCTGCGGTGAACCGCCTGGCCAACTTGCACCTGCGGGCCTCCTACACCTACCTCTCTGGGCTTATTTTTTGATCGGGATGACATGGCTCTGGAGGGCGTAGGCCACTTCTTCCACGAATTGGCTGAGGAGAAGCTCGAGGGCGCCGAGCATCTCCTCGAGTTGCAGGACGATCGCGGGGGGGGGGGGCGTGCGCTCTTCCAGGATGTGCAGAAGCAATCTCAAGATGAATGGGGTACAACCCAGGAGGCTATGGAAGCTACCTTGGCCCTGGAGAAGAATCTGAACCAGGCCCTCTTGTATCTGCATGCCCTGGGTTCTGCCCGCACAGACCCTCATCTCTGATTTCTTGGAGAACCACTTCCTGCATAAGGAGATGAAACTCATCAAGAAGATGGGCAACCACCTGACCAACCTCCGTAGGGTGGCAGGGCCACAACCAGCGCAGACCGGCGTGCCCCAGGGATCTCTGGGCGAGTATCTCTTTGAGCGCCTCACTCTCAAGCACGACCAGGTGGCCTCTGTGCCTTCCAAGGGGCTCCCCCGCTCTGCTCTGCACCAGCCCGCCTCGGGACCTCCACCTGAATGAACCTCTCAAGCCACTAGGCAGCTTTGTAACCGCTCTGGAGCCTCTCCCAAGTTTCGGACCAAGTAAAAAATGAACCTTTTTGAGACAGGAAAAAAAAAAAATCCAGCACTTGGAAGACAGAGTCAGGTAGATCTCTGAGTTTGAGGCCAGTCTGGTCTACAGAGCGAGTTTCAGCCAAGGCTACACAGAGAAACTCTCTCCAAAAACCAAAAAGGTGTAGGGCTTGCGTTGTGTATGTACAAACGGGGGTTGAGCTCCTCATGGTTCTCTGCATTATAACAGGTTGTGAGGTGCTGTATATGGTTTCTATCAGGAGGCTAGTGTGGAGCTGTGAGATCGTATCTTTTATATACAATGACAGGGAAGCTACATCCATGACATCTCAACAATATGGCTGCCTGAATAAGACCTGAACAGCAGCTGACATGACAATGTGGATGGGAGAAATTCGTGAGATTCCCGCGCTGAGGGAGGGAGAGAATTAGTCTTCCCCAGGGATGAACCCCTAATTGATTTTCCAATATTGAATGGATAATTCTAAAAAAACATATACATATGAGCAACAATAAATGGACTGAACAGTAAAAACCGCATTAGAAGTAATCAAAATCGGAGCTAAGGATAAATAACGACTTTTTTTTTTTTTTTTTTTTTTTTTTTTTTTTTTTTTTTTTTTTTTTTTTTTTTTTTTTTTTTTTGGTTTTTCGAGACAGGGTTTCTCTGTATCGCCCTGGCTGTCCTGGAACTCAATAACGACTTCTTTATGCGAGGTCCATCCTGTGGTTGAGCCCATGGTCCTTGCAAGCATGTGTCTGTTCTGGACGCTCCGTGATCGGGCGCATTCCTGAAGGGCGATCGGGCTCCAGGGGCAATGAGACCATGCTCCCTGTTGACAAGACACCTCGGGGTCCAACAGTCACAAAGCCTCGGCATCCATGACAAATTATGGTGCCAAGCCCCAGAACATAGGGGCACCCTTCTGTTTTTCCTGAAGACAGTGCCCTATCCTCCTATGCCAATTTATCTGGGAGCCTGAACAGTGCTGTAGGTTATGGGTTACTCAAACTCTTTGCGTTTTTTTTTTTCCCAAAGTTTGTTTTTGCCTTTATGCTTTAAAATTACATTGTATTTACTTAATGTGTGTGAGAGAGGGCAAGCCAGCCTCACAGAACATGGGTGGAGGTCAGAGGGCCATTTGAAGGGGTCAATCTCTATTTCCATTTTCTGGTGCCTGAGAATACAACCCAGGTTGTTAGACTGAGTGCCAAGCACCTTTATCTGCAGAGCCATCACTGTTCCAAACCTAACCTCATTTTTTGAGATAGAGTTTCACTATGCAGCCTAGACTAGCCTTGACCTCATGACTCTCCTGCCTCAGCTTCCTGAATGTTGGAATTACAGCCATAAGCTACTATATTCCACTTATAAATAACCTGTGGGTTCCAAGCATAGAAACCCAAGTAAATTTATTTAAGATGATTAGTGTAAAGGGCTTAACTGGCTCACATTCCCTTAGAGTCCAGGACTGGATTGGATCCAGGCAAGGTTAGTTCTAGGTCCCAGGGTAAGTAGGGCCCTGAGCCTGTCTATTCCGTTCCTGCATAGTAACAGTGACTCCACAGTAATGAGGAATCTGATTGGTCGGGAGGACTGGTGAAAGAGGGCTGGCTAGGGGTCATAAGGAAGGAAAGGTCAGGAGGTTGTGAGCCGCCATGTGGTTGCTGGGAATTGAACTCAGGACCTCTAGAAGAGCAGTCAGTGCTCTTAACCACTGAGCCATCTCTCCAGCCCCTTTAATCTTTTTAAAATGAAAAAAATATTTTTTCATTTTAAATTTTGTAGAAATTGATTTTTTTCCTTCCCGAAAGTTCTGGGGATCAAATCATGTTGTCAGGCTTGGTGGCATGTGGCTTTACTCAAGCCATCTCTTGATAGCCCTAAGAGGTTTGGATCCTTTAAAAAAAAAAAGATTTATTTTATTTTATTTTTTATAGTTTTATTTAGTATTGTATCTAAGTACCCTGTAGCTGTCTTCAGACACCCCAGAAGAGGTCAGATCTCATTACGGATGGTTGTGAGCCATCATGTGGTTGCTGGGATTTGAACTCAGGACCTTCTGAAGAGCAGTCAGTGCTCTTAACCACTGAGCCCTCTCTCCAGCCCAATTTGTTTTATTTATATGAGTATACTGTACTATCTCCAGAGACACGAGGAGAGGGTATCAGATCTCATTACAGATGGTTGTGAGCCACCCACTTGGTTGCTGGGAATTGAACTCAGAACCTCTGGAAAAGCAGTCAGTGCTCTTAACCACTAAGCCATCTCTCCAGCCCCTTTAATCTTTTTAAAATATTTTTTGTTTTGTTTTTTGTTTTTGTTTTTTGAGACAGGGTCTCTCTACATAGCCTTGGCTGTCCAAGAGCTCATTATACGCACAAGGCGGGCCTCAAACTACAGAGGTTGGCTTGCTTCTGCCTCCCCAGTGCTGGGATTAAAGGGGTGCACCACCCTGCCAGCCTGAGGTTCATAATCCAGTGATTAGTGTGTAGCTTGGGACATCAACACCTGATCTCTCCCCTCTACCTCCCTAGAACTGGGATTACAGATGTGCAGCATCTGTGCAGCACAACTCCATTTAGATACATCTTATTATGTGTGCTTTGATAATCTTAACCCAAGTTTAGCATCCTTAAAAGTTTAAAGTATATTTGTTTATTGTATGTGTGGCAGACATGACTCACTTGTGGAGATCAGAGGACAACGTCTGGAGGTAGTTCTTTTCTCATTGTGTGGGTCCAGGGTTTGAACTTGGGTCATCAGGTAACAGGTGTTTACCCACTGAGACATCCCACCATCCCTTGGCACACTTTTTTTTTTATTTGTATAAACAAAATATTATACAAATAAAAAAACCGATTTACTTATTTATTTGTTTTATGTGCATAGGTGTTTTGCCTGAATGTGTGATTGTCTGTGTAAGGGTGTCAGAACCCCTGGAACTGGAATTATCAACAGTTGTGAGGCGCCACGTGGGTGCTGGGAATTGAACCTGGGTCCTCTGGAAGAGCAGCCAGTGCTTTTAACTGTTGAGCCATCTCTCTAGCCCCAAAAGGAAAGGAAAAAACGGGGCGGGGGTGCACTGGAGAAATGGCTGACTAGTTAAAAACATATGCTTCTCCAAAGGACCTGGGTCAGGTTCCCAGTTCCCATGCTTGGTGGCTCACAGGCGCCAGGATCGCTAGCTCCAGGAGATTAGCGCCCTCTTCTGTCTGCCCGGGGCACTGCACCCTGACACATACATGTTTTGTTTTCTCTGTGCGGTCCTGGTTGTTCTAGAATTCTCTGGGTAGATCAGACTGGTGTTGAACTCAGAGGTCAGCCCACCTCCACCTCTTGAGTTCAGGGATTAAAGATGTGCACCACCACAATCACCACTACCCAGCTTCTATATAAATTTAAAACATTTTATATACTGCCGGGCGGTGGTGGCACACGCCTTTAATCCCAGCACTTGGGAGGCAGAGGCAGGCGGATTTCTGAGTTCGAGGCCAGCCTGGTCTACAGAGTGAGTTCCAGGACAGCCAGGGCTATACAGAGAAACCCTGTCTCGAAAAAAACAAAAACAAAAACAAAAAAAACAAAAAACCAGAAAAAAAAAAAGAAAAACCAAAAATAAAATAAAATAAAATAAAATAAATTTACATGCTTATTTATGATATTTTGAGTCAGGGTCTTGATATATATAGCTTAGGTTAGTCTCCTGCTTCAGCATTCCTACTACTTAGAGCACAAGCATGTACTGTCCTCTGGCAGCGATACCCATTTTACAAAAAATGTGAAAATAAAGTATTGGCATTGAAAAGAAATGAAGGGTCACTCAGGGAAAGGGAGGAACAGGAGAGAGGAACCAGTCTAAAAAAGAAAAAGAAAAGGAGTATTTTACTAGACATTGTGGGAGCGTGTTCTTCGGCCCGGCACTCAGGAAGTGGATGCAGAAAGATCAGGGAATTCGAGGCTAGCCTGGGTTACACGAGACTCTCAAGACACAAACAAGCAAACAAAAAAAGGGTGGGTGTGTGCCTGTGTGTGTGCACCTGTGTGTGCATCTGTGTGTGCACACGTCTATGTGTCACTTTAAAGACATGGAGGCAGGCAAGATCAACAGATTTTTGTTCTAATTCATTTATTTTTAATAAAGTTTATTATCGACTAATTGGAAATAAAAAATAAAATTAAGAACAGCTCTTCAAAACCCATATTCTGTAGGGCATTTCCTCCATCCGGACTCAGACGCGAGGTGGTTAAATTGATTTTGCGCTGGGATGTGCTGATCTGGTTGCCAGGGCAACGGAGCCTGTGGGGCTGAAGAGGAAGCAGAGAGAGGACCAACCTGTATGCTCTCAGCTCCCACACAGCTCAGTCATAGCCTGCTGCAAAAAACAACCTCGCAATCATTTGCTTATCTGGGGGCGCCAGGGAACATTGTGATGTATTCTCTAAGGCAGTGTGGTCTCTGACTCAGAAAATTCCAGACTTTTCATTTTCCTTTTCCTTTACCTGTCTTAGAGAGGGATTTTTCAATTATCTATCTATCTATCTATCTATCTATCTATCTATCTATCTATCTATCTATCTATCTATCTATCGTGTGTGTGTGTTCTTGTGCACAGGAGTGTGTCACAGTGTGTGTGTGTGTGTGTGTGTGTGTGTGTGTGTGTAGATCAGAGGGCGCAAGCCTTTAATCCCAGCACTTGGGAGGCAGAGGCAGGCAGATTTCTGAGTTCGAGGCCAGCCTGATCTACAGAGTGAGTTCCAGGACAGCCAGGGCTATACAGAGAAACCCTGTCTCGAAAAAACAAACAAACAAACAAACAAAAAAGATGAAAGCAAATATGTTTGATCTTTTTTCAAAAAGCACCTCAATCCTAGTCCTTGGAGGTAGAGCCAGGATCATATGTTCAAGAAAGACAGACAGACAGACAGACAGGCAGACAGAAAGAAAGAGAGAAAGAGAGAAAGAGGGGGAGAAAAAGCCAGCCAGGCAAGCCATCTCAGTACCTAAGAAGCTGAGGGGAACTGAATTTAAGGCTAGCCTGGGCTTCACAGAGATATAGCTCAAATAAATTATATTTGTTTTTAAATTTTTGACAGAGGCAGTAGAGGCAGCAGTGCATGCCCTCAGTCCCGGCACTCAGGAGGCAGAGGCAGGAAGATCTCTGAGTTTGAGGCCAGCCTGGTCTACAGAATGAGTTCCAGGACAGCCAGTAGTCAGGGCTACACAGAGAAACCTTGTCTCTAAAAACAACCCCCCCCCCAAATTTGACGGCATAGAAAATGGTGAAGGCCCTTCAACAAACTTTCTTGCTTAAAGTGGATCTTCTTTCTTTTTAAAAAATTAACTTTGGCAATTTCACAGATGGATGCAATGTATTGTGATCAGGGGACCACTTATCCCTCCCCCCCCTTTGTGATAGGGCTCTTCTGTGCAGCCTTGACTATCCTGGACTGGCTTCGTAGATCAGGCTGGCCTTGAACTCACACAGATTCACCTGCCTCTGCCTCTGGAGTGCAGGGATTAAAGGCATGGGCCACCATGCCAGGCTCACTTGCCATCTCTTATCCCCCTTCTCAATCCTACAAGAACCTTCTGCTATCCAGTTAGTCCCCCTCCTACTCCCATTTGGTTTTTGTCGTGGTTGTTGTTTTGCTCCCTCTGTGTTTGTATGTGTGAATGCTCTAGTGCGCGTGCATGCGATGCACAGGTCTTGAGCGCTTAGCCACAGCTGCTATGGTTTTTGAACAGCATTTCTGGCACTCCTCCCCATCCTCAGCTTCTACAACTTTCCACACACACACACACACACACACACACACACACACACACACACACCCCGCTTTGTGTGCCTTTCCCTGGGCCTGCCTGGGAGGGGACAATTTCTTGTGAGGCTTTGAAAAATCTCATTCATGTGTCACTCCATAGCCCGCCTACCTACTCCTTCCTTGTCAGCTGTGATATCAAACACCACACAGGCTCTGGAAAATTCCATTGAACACTGGGAAGAGATTGGCAGTGAAAAGGGCAGCTAGTGTTTTTGTTTTAGAATTCTTACTCTGCCATCACTTTGGCATGTTCTCTCTCTCTCTCTTCCTCTCTTTCTCCTCCCTTCTTCGCAGCCCCACAGTGCAACTGTGTGTGTGTGTGTGTGTGTGTGTGTGTGTGTGTGCGTGTGTGTAAGTCAAAGGTTGCTGTCAGGTATCTTCCTCAAATCGCTCTCCACTTTAATTAAAAAACAAAATCTTTTAAGAAAATCATTACATTTATATGTGCACATATTCGTGTGTGTGCCACACCGTGAGTGAAAAGGTTAGAGGAGGGCTTGCAAGAGTTGGCATCAGGTATTGAACACAGGTCTTGAACACAGGTCCTCCAGCTTGGCAGCAAGCCTCACTACCCACTGAGCCAACTCACTGGCCTGTTACCTTGCTTTTTGATGCAAAGTCTTTCTTTGAAGCTGGAATTCCTGGATTCAGCCAAGTTGCTTGGCCCATAGCACTGCAGGGATCCTCATGTCTCTATTTCCTTGGCACTGAGATTACAAGTGTGTTCAGCTGAGGCTGGAGAGATGGCTCAGAGGTTAAGAGCAATGACTGCTCTTTGGAAGGTCCTGAGTTCAAATCCCAGCAACCACATGGTGGCTCACAACCATCTGTAATGAGATCTGATGCCCTCTTCTGGAGTATCTGAAGACAGCTACAGTGAACTTACATATAATAAATAAATAAATAATCTTACAAAACAAAACAACCAAGTGTGCAGAGCTGGGCCAAGCCTTTATGTAGGTGCTGTGGGACCAAAGTCAGTTCCTTATGTTTCTGTGGTAAGTACTGTTTGACTAACTCATCTCTCCAGCATCCTCCCTCCTTTTTACCGTCTGAGACTCATAGCTCTGAGACTGGCACTTGGTATGCAGTGAAAGCTGTCATTGAGTTCTTGATTCTCCTTCCTCCATCGCCTGCCATGACAGGGTGGCAGGCGCTAGCATGCCAGCTCCCTCCCCCCCCTTAAACACAGGAATTAGAAAAGAATTTCATAAAACATTTTATAGGGTCTTTTCTTCCAGTCATTTGTTTCCATGGGAACCTCAGGGGGTGCAGCTTGTGCAGTCACAGGTCCTTCCTGGATCCAGAGGAAGTGTCCAGGGAAGCGTTGGACAGCACCCTCGTGGGGCTCTGGATGCTCCTGGCTGGTCCCACTTACTCCTTTGCTTAGGGAAGCAAGGTTCTAGTCTACCCTTATCTGACGCTCTGGATTGTCTCTGCCTGCAAGAGCCTCTGCTTCTTCAGCACCACACCCTACCTTCTGGGAGTTTCTGGGTTCTGAATTCTCTACCCAAGAAAAACAAAAAAGCAAAACAAAACCCCAGGCTTAGTGGTACACATTTGTATTCCTAGCATGTCCAGTATGCCTATGTAAGGAGATTGGATCAGGAGTTCAAGGATAGCCTGGGCTACATACCTCAAACAGAACATACCTTAAAATTACAAAGGCTTAGGCTGGATGTAGCTTTGCATACCTGGGGTCCTAGCTCTGGAGAGGCAGAGGCAGGAGAATTCTAGGTCAGCCAGAACAATGTAATAAGACTTTATGTGGCCACCCCCACCCCCAGATTTCAAGCTAGTATACAGAGTGACAGATGTATATCACTATGTGAGCAATGAGTTGTACACTTTATATTTTTTTATTACTTTACTACATGTATTTATTTACTTTGTTTTGTGTGTGTCTGTGGTACATGTATACCTGGCCTGTGAGTGGGGGTCAGAAGACAGCGTCCAGCCGTGATAATTTCTGGTTGTCTCCTTTTACTCTGGGGTCCGGGGATAGAACTCGGGTCTTCAGGCTTATTGACAAATGCCTTAACCTGCTGTGGCATCTTGAAGGCTCATTTTTATTTACTGCTGTTTTAGTGTGTGTTCATGAGACTTCATGAGTGGCCACCATGTGTATGTGTGGGTTACAGGACAGCTTAAACAACAAAAAGTTACCCAGAAATTGAGCCTGGGTCCTCAGGTGTGGCAGTGGGCTCCTAACCTGCTGAGCCATCTCCAGTGCCCTCCATCATACACAGAGATGGGTTAGTTCATTATATGGTATCCATTTCCATGTGAGTTTTCCCTACAGCTGTCCACAGCAGATGGAAAAAATGTATCTGATTTAGGCTTCTCATCTTGTCCTGAGGATCCAAATCACTCCAGTACCTCCATGTTCACACACACACACACACACACACACACACACACACACACACACATCCTTAATGATTTCCTCAGAAAGAACTCCTGGAATCCACCCGTGGCTGCTGAACCCTTGTCTGTTCCAAAGAGACTCATTATGAACAATAGAACGAACAATGGCCCACTCATGGCTTTGTGTAATGACATACGGTAGACACATGGTCGTAGTCTACAGCCAGGCATTGTGGGTCGCTTCATGTAACCCCAGCAATAGTTGGCTGAGACAGGAGGATTGTTGTAAGTTTAAGCACAGCCTGGGCTACAGAGCGAAAGTATGTCTCAAAACAAATGGACAAACCCCAAACTAGGGACAGGAAGCTGACTCAACAGCTAAAGGTGTTTGCTACCAAGCCTGAAGACAAGAGCTTAATCCTCAGTTTCCATTCGGTGGAAGGAGAGAACTGACCCAAGTTGTCTTTTGAACTGTACACATGTGCATGCATATGCACACATGTACGCATACAGACATGCATGTGCGCACACATGCACACACATACTCACACACATGAGCACTCGAGTGTACACACCCTCAAATTCACACATGCACACATATACATTCACCCACATGCATACACACACACACACATGCTCACACTGAAAGAAATGTGAAAAAAAAATCTTTGGGAACCCAAGCCGATTCGGAGATTGTGAGCTTCGTGGGTAGATAAGATCTGTTCAGAAAATTCACTTCAGCTTTGTATTAATGATGGCTACTGTAAAATGTCACGTCACGCAGGCATTTTGCATATGAGGCTAGTGTGGTGTTTCTGTCCGAGAGACATCCATTTTAGGATCTCGAAGATGAACGGAAGAGCAGGGAAAATTGAGAGCAGGTAAGCAGTTTGTGCAGTGCCTGGTTGCCATGGGAACTGAGCCATCAACCTTTTTTTTTTCTCCACTGACAAAGCAAATAACAAAGCCAGAGGATGATGGGAACCCAAGGTGGTTTTGTTCTGTTTGTTTCTTTATTATTTAACAAATGCTTATGTAATGTCAGGCCTGATAAACAGTACACACAGCCATTGTTCAGGGAGAGGCTGCTAAGCCAGCTTCTCTCCCCTCCCTCTCATGGGTTAGGGTCTCCAGGAGAACCCTTAGAAAAAGGAACAATGGCTGTCACCATTTCACAGAAAAGCAAACAGGTCAGGGAAAGTTCTAGAAGATTCTCCAAGTTGCAGCTGTGAAAGCAATAAGGATAGAGTATAAATTCAACAGTGAGTCTATTCGACCCATGGAGTGAGGGGCAGGCAGCTCAAGGGCAAAGCAATGGAGCCTGGGTATGATGGTAGGTAAGAGCTGACCTAGGAGTTGTCCTCTGACCTCCATACATATATACGCCGTACCATGCCCCACTGCACATGCATCATACATATGCACACACACACACACACACACACTAATCATAAATTAAACAAAAAATTCAAAATAAAGAATTTGAAATATCTGGGTACAGTGGCTCACACCTATGATCCCAGCATTCTGAGGCAGGAGGATGGCCAGGAATTTGAGGCTAGCCTGGGCTACATAGTGATACCTTGTTTCAAAAACCAAACCCCAAAAGGATCCAGGTATGCTAGCATACAATTTTAATCCCACATTCAGCAGGCAGAGGCAGAGAGGCAGAGAGAGAGGCAGAGAGGCAGAGGCAGAGGCAGACAGTTCTCTATGAGTTTGTGGCTAACTTGGGCTATAAAGTGAGATCCTGATTCAGAAACAGACTATAGGAACTGTACTCACTGAGTCCCACGCACCCTAAATGATACCCCTCAGCTCATAAAGGACTGCTGACCTGGGCATCTCTGCTTGATACCGAGAACTCTAAACAGTAAAACATAGAGCCTGTGTGAGGTCACACCTCCAAAGGACAATTTGATTTGGGGCTTTATTAATCAGAGGTCTATCTGTCCCGCAGGAATGAGGATGTAGTTTGGTTGGTAGAGCGCTTGCGCAGCATGCAGGAAACCCTGGCCTCGAACCCCAGAGATGTATTAATAAAACAGCGCATGCTAGACATCACTCAAGCCTGTAATCGCAGGAGGGTGGAAGCGGGCAGAATCAGAACTTCAAGGTCATTCTTGGCTACCGCTACATGGCAAGTTCAAGGCTAACCTGGTCTACAGGAGACCTTGCCTCAAAAAACAAAGCCAAAATAAATGACCCTGGTGGAAGCCTCTATTCTTTCCAAGGTGGTCTCTACCCCTTGAAGCGAGACTGATCTCCTTCAGTGGTTTCCACAGTGACTTTGTCCTCCTTCTTGGCTCACCATTCCCCAAGCCCTCCTTCCCACCTGGCCCTTTAAGAGCAGCTGCTGCGACCGTAACCTGGCAGACCCCAGCTGCTGCCCGCAGTGTTACTATGGAGACGGGGACTAGCAGGAGGGGGCGGAGAGGTGACTGGGTCTGCGCAGGCGCAGACAGAGGCTGCCGTTCTGCAGCGGCCCCGCTGAGCGTCTAGACCTGGGTACGCGTTTCACTCCAGACTCCGCGGGAGCACAGGCGAGCCGCCGCTCCCACCCAGCCCCACGCCCACCAGGTGCGTTGATCGTCGCCCTCCTGTACCCCACCAGCGGCGTCCAGTCACCTAGCTTGTCAGGGACAAAGGGAAGGGAGGAGCAACCCGGATCAGCCCGGAGAACGAACACGTAAGCCCCCTGCGGACCCTCCGATTGCCCCGGGGGAAGATCGTTGTGTCCGGCCAGCTAGCAGGTAGCTGTAGCCTAGAGCCCCACACCCAGAGTCCGGCCTCTCACCCTGCGGGTGGCCTTTCCAGAGTAGGATTGACCCAGCTCGTGTTCAGCAGCCCACCCCTTTCTCGGGCTCCCTCCCGCCTAAGATTAGCCTCCGCCGGGCAGCGCCATGACGATGAACCTTTTGCAAGACTGGTGTAAGGAGCTGGAAGTGGAGGTGCACAGGGCCCTCCTGATCACTGGCATCCCTGAGCGCCTGCAGCAGGCGGACATCGAAGCTACCCTGAGGCCGAATTTGCAGCCCCTAGGCAACTACAGGCTTCGGACTGTGAGAGCTGTGACCAAGGAGAAGTCTCAGGCCGCCCTTGTAGAATTTGGGGCTGACTTCGATCACTCTGCCATTCCTATCCACATTAGGGGAGAGAATGGGATCTGGAAAATCTTGAGTAAGGACCGCGGGCAAGATGCGCGGGTCCTTAGGCAGATGAGGCGCCTGTTGCTGGATGAAAGACCCATGGATGACTTCAGAGAAATAGCCATCCCTCTGGTATTAGAGGCCCAGGCCCAGGCCAAGGGATTAGGGAAGGAGGCCAAGAAGGCTGGCTCCTCTGAAGGGGCAGCTAGAAGCGGCCGTCGGGGCCGTCGGGGAGGCAAGCGCCGATCCAGAAGCCACAAGTTGACGGCTCAGAAGGGCCAGAAGAGGAGCCGGGGAGGGCGCCGAGCCAGGAGTGAGTCGGAAGACTCTTCCGATGACAGCCTGGGGATCGTCATAGAGGAGATCTACGCAGAGGACCTGAGCGTAGATGAAGACCAGAGGGCCCTGTATGCCACGCTCCAAGCAGCTGCCAAAGAGCTCACCAAGAAGTGGGCCTTTCGGGGTGACCAGGAGGAAGGAGATGGCCCCCGAGAGTTCTTGGCACTTGTCACTGTCACCGACAAAGCCAAGAAGGAAGAGATAGAGAAAGACCTTCCTGGGACAGAGTCTATCTGCTTAAACATCAAAGACGAAAAGAGCGGGGTCCCTGATTTAGTCGCGCTACTGGCTGTGAGAGATACCCCTGCAGTGGAGGTGGATACAGAGGTGGAAGATGATGATGATGATGAAGATGATGATGATGAAGATGAAGAAGATGAGGACGACGACGAAGATGACGACGATGATGATTCCGACAGCGAATCTCTGGAAAACGGAGAGCAAGGAAAGGAAGTAATGGATAGCCCCGAGTTTGTGGCTATCGTGGCTTATACAGACCCCGCTGACCCCTCTGCCAGAGAGGAAATGCTAAAAATCGCTTCCGTGATTGAGACCCTCGGCTGGGGCGATAAAAAAGACAAAAAAGATGTCCTTCCTCAAGTCCTGTCCGTCATGGCCAAGGACACCTCTGGGCCTAGGGTGAAGGTAGAGGAGGCAGGCCGTCAGGTGGACGCCATGGTCCTGAGGAAGGCAGAGGAAGATGGGAATCTTCTGGAATGCATTTCTACCTTGGCCGAAGCAGAGAACTGCCCCAAGGGAAAGAAGTCTGGGCTAGGTCTCCTCAGAGGCTGGACCGCTGAGGGCCACCAGGGTGGCCTCTTGGAGCTGGTGGCACTCCTGGCTGCGCAAGATATGGTGGAAGCCGTGAGAGAGGAAGAAGCCAGCAGGTGGGGCAGTGGTGGAAGTGGTGGCCGGAAGTGTGATCATAGCCAAGGTGGTTTATCTGAGGTCCTGGCTTTCCTGGCCTCCCAGGAGAATCTAGAATCCAACGAGGAATCGGACGAGGATTCAGACACAGAATCAGAGGGAGATTCCGAGGACACTGACAGCGAAGAGTCAGAACCTGGCGACAGCGTATCCAAGAAGCCGCGCGCCAAGAGAGCGCGCACCGGCTCCAAAGGCCTTCCACCGGCCGGCGCCACCGCCGTCTCTACCGCGTCCCGGGCACGCAAAACCCGCAGGGGTGGCCGCGGGCGTGGCCGGGCTGTCACCCCAGAGAAGAAAGCGGGGAGCGGGGCTTCAACCGAGGACCATGCGGGGAACAACAACAAGAAGAAGAAGGGATCCGCAGGCGCCGGGGCCCGTGCCAGGGCTGGCGAGGCCAAGGGACAGCCAGCAGCTGTTCCGAAGTCTACCCGCGGAAAGAAAGCACGCAGGGGCCCAAGGCGGGCGCCCAAATGCCGTTAGTGCCGCAGATGTCACTACGAGCCCTGTCTCTTCTGTGTGGACTTCCCTCTCCCTCCCTCCCTCCTATTCTCTCTCCTCCCTGCAGTCCCCCTCTCGCTTAACCGTGTGCATTTGCTTTGTGCTCTGCCGCGTCCCTGGCTGGCTATGGCCGGTGCCCAGCTTTCCCTCTCAGTTCCGTGAACAGAAGCGTGAGCGATCATTATGGCTGCAGCCTAGATACGACAAGGAAAAAAGAGACAAGACACTCGAATGCAGTGGCCGGTGGGTGAGGAGGAGAAATGGGCGTGAAGACACCGAAGGGCTCTGCTCTACTTCTGGAGCCCCACCTCCCCCGCCTCGCGCGTGAGTGTGTGTGTGGATGCCTGGCTTCCCTGCCTGCCCATGTTTCCAGACACCTGTTTCTGGCCGACAAGTTGGGATCTACTTTGAGCCACCTCTGGCTCTGACTGGGCCTTAGGGAGAAGCAAGAGTGTTGGGCACTATAGGATAGGCGTTAGGGGAGCTTGGAAGGGTTAAGGGCCGTGTGTGTGTGTGTGTGTGTGTGTGTGTGTGTGTGTGTGTGTGTGTGTGTGCGCGCGTGTGTGTGCGCGCGCGCGCGCGCGTGTCTGTGTGTTCGCACGCGCATGTGTGTGTGTGTGTGTGTGTGTGTGTGTGTTTTGAGGGGAAGGTATTCCGTAAATGAAAGTCTGAGGGGGCTGGGATCAGGAGGAGGAATAAAAATGGGAGGAGAGGAGGGGAATGCTGAGGGGCGGGGCTGGATGAGGAGGGAGAAGAGGGGAATTGGGGTGGAGGGGAGGAGGGAAGGAAGGGAAGGCGTTTGCATCAGCCCACCCTTTGGAGGCTCTGCATGTGGGAAAGAGAAAGCCAAGTCTCCCTCACCAGCCCCTGTCCACAGGTTGAACTGGTAACTCCCTGCCAATATGTTCTGATTTGGAAAAGTTACGTGAAGTCCAGATTTGTGGTTTTCTGGGCAAGCCCTGCCCCTCCTGCTGTGACTCCCCAGCTGTCGCTGGCCACTCCTCAGCTGTTCGCCCTTGTAACTCTTGACTTCGTATAACAATGGAGTCCCTTGTTCACCCCCCCATCCCACCCCCCGCTACTGTGTGCAGTAAATACCCCAGATCCCCTTAAAGGGTCAAGTGTCCCTATTGTAGGAAGCAGTTGCTGTGCCCCACCCTGGCATCATTGGTCCCCCAAGTAACCCTGGCTGATGCTGGCCTCAGGCTCCAGCCTCAGCTGTCCCTGAGAACAGGCGCCTCAGCTGTGTGTTTTCCTGTAGTGCTACGTGCCAGAAGCCCCGGATGCCCAGTTCTGTGTTTCCGATGTGTAGATAATGCTTTGCCCTGCACAGCACTTTGCACCCTCTTGTTCCTGTGCGTGTGTGTGCGTGTGTGTGTGCGTGTGTGTGTGTTCAACTTTCTATCCCTAGGAAGTGACCAGTTCGTGGTACCTGGACCCTCTAGGATGTAACAGAAGTTCTGACCAGCCTCACACCCAGACTGAACTGTCCAGCTCCTCGGTGGGGACATACAGAAACTGCAAGGGGCGTAGGTACCTCTTTATACTCAGAGGTGGCCCCTCTCCTCACTTCCCAGGATCAGTGTCGATGAGGGGACAGATGGAGAAGCAGACCAGAGGGGCCCATGGGCTGGAAAGGAAACCCCACTTCATGTAGGCTTATGGACTTGGGGTCTGGTGGCTGGGGAGGGCCTCACATGTCACTGTCCCTTGAATAGTTATAGGTATCTGTCCTTGTGTGTTGTGACCTGGGATCCTCAAATGAAGCAATGAAGCATCTTAGCTGTTGATTTTTTTCTGTGGTCTGGAAAATGGTGTGAGTGCGTACTAGGTTGAGGGGCATGCTGTACTGTCATGGCTGACACACGACGTCCCTGGGTCCTGCTCCCAAGACGCTATGTCTCTCTTGTCCTTCCACACTCCAGTTTAACCATGGGCATTGCCACAGTCCCTTTTCCCAAGCCTTACCCCAGAGCAAAATCCTGTACTCCATCTTGGGCTTTTAGCCTGGTCTGTGTCTCACTGCCAGGAATGCCAGCATGGCCATCCAGGGGTGGGGGTGGGGGGGTTGTCTTAGCAGCCACATCTGGCACCCGGTAGTGTCACTTCTCTCTCCATACCCCTGAAGAGCTTGCTATGTTAACACCAAGCCAAACATCTTACAGTGATCTGGACCCTCTTTGTCCGACAGTTCACCATTGACTACCTAGAGGCAATTCAATTTACATAGAATGCAAATGAAATAAAGCTAAACATTGTTATTGTTTTTGAAGTCCCATCTGCACATGCTCGGTGCTTTACATGGCCAACGGTGACCACATTGCTCATTTTAGGTACAGGACATCTCCGTGGCCACTGAAATTTTTCTCTGTCACTGAGGTCCGCACATGAGATCCCTTCCAATCTTTTGCCTCATTTCCCATAATCCCTTCTGTGTCTTTAATTCTCCGGGTCCTACCTCAGGACCTTTGCACAGGCTGCTCGTGCTGCTTGGTATGCTTTTCCTCAGGACTCTTCAGATGTCACATTCCCAAAGAGGGTCCCCTGATGATGCTTCCCATAGTCAGAGCCCTGACTGCCCCTTGGCATATTTATGTGTCAACTACACACAACGGGCTCTTTCAGCGATGCTGCAAGTGTATGGGTATAGCCGGGCAGTGGTGGCACATGCTTTTAATTCCAGCACTTGGGAGGCCGAGGCAGGCAGATTTCTGAGTTTGAGGCCAGCCTAGTCTAAGAGTGAATTTCAGGACCCAGGGCTGTACAGAGAAACCCTATCTCGAGACAACCAAAAGAAGAAAAAGGAAAAAAAAAAAAAAGTCCTGGGTTGGGGGCAGGACAACTCCTCTGAAAAGCATATAGCCAGGAACCCAGGTCACTGGAGTCTGGAGACCCCAAACTCAGAGGTAATTTTACTGAAGACCACCCAGAGGCTTTGGTTCCTCGATGTGGCTGTTTTCTGCTGCAGCCTTCGGGACTGAGCGGCCTTCTTCTCCAACCCTAGTGCCCCATTCAAGCTCAACAACCTTGGCAAAGAACTCTGGAGTTAGGGCTTTTGAGGTCCTACCTGGCTCCAGAAAGGTGGATGAAAGGGGTGGAGGGAAAGCTGAGCCTCTGAGAGTTAAATCCAAGCATGGGGAGTAGGTATATTCTGTGTGTGTGCGCGCGCGCGCGCGCGCGCCAAGCAGCGTCGTCCCTATTGGCTGATGTTAAATGGTCGCAACGGATAACTCTCTTGGGTTGGATAAACCAGACCCCGGATGCATTGATGAACATTCCAGAACCATATGGTCTCTGGACAGAAGGAGTTGAAGGTCGAAAATAGAAAAAAGAAGAGCAGAGAAGCTGTGGAGTGGAGGCCCTAAGGTCCGTGAGGGGTGAGGGGAGGCAAGGAGGAGGGTTTCAGATCCGCAGCCCTCGCTGGAGGAACAGGGGAATCTGCGGGGAGCCCTAAATGGCGGAGGTGGGTGGGGCACGGCTGCCCTCTGGCGGCGGAAAACGCAACCACAGCACAGGCTGCGCAATGCGGATTCGTTCAGGACCTACAAAGTGCAGGAACGTTCCTGGAAGGGGCCACAGGTGACGAATTCTCTAGATAAGGACAAGATCTATGTGTTAGATATCCACGACTGCTGGCTGGAAAAGGCCTCCAAGGCCTGAGGACGGCTGAGGCATCAGAGGCCCGAGGCAGGTTCCATGCCCAAGGGAAGTTACACAGCAAGATGAGAGAAATGACCAGAGACTCGCAGCCTGTAATTGGTGGCTCCCTCTGTGCAAGACTCAGAGCTGGACACTGGGAAAGCAGTGTCACCGAGAGTCCATTTGGCATCGTGTATGTGGTAGCACACATCTTCACTCAGGGACTGAAGGCTAGAGGATCAGTTCAAGACTAGCCTCGTCTACATAGGTAATTCCAGGTCAGCCTGGGCTACACGAGTCCCTGTATCAAAACCAAGCAAGACTCAGCTCTCGATGGGCCTAAGGCGTAGAGGAGTTTGGGGCAATATGATGTTCTGAGTTCTATTCCAGCTTATGTGATGGAGGAGGGAACTGACTCCCACAGCTAACCTCTGATCTACATGTGTGAGACATGACAAGAGTATGTACACACACACACACACACACACACACACACACACACACACACACACCCGTTTGGCACCCACAGGGGACCTGGATCCTTAGTACAGGCTCCTCTCCTTCCACAGGGTACTTCTAGCATTTAGGTATGCAGAGATGTCAACTCACAAGAGCTGCTGCTGCTGCTGCTGCGTGTGTTTGTGTGTAAACAGAACATACAAGCAAGCAAGCAAACACCTCAAGCGAAAAAAAAAATCAAAACAAAAGGCCACCTGGCTCTAGCAGGGATGCTGCTGGATAATTAGAATTCTAGTAACCGGAATTAAGTTAGAGGATGCTGGGCATGGGGTGGCCCATGCAGATTTTCTGGATGTGTGTCCTTGCCTGGCTCCTCATTTATCCTGTCCCTCGGCCGCCTCAGACAAGGATAACGGCGCTCTAGATTCCTGGGGTAGTGGGTAGATGAAATAAAGGGAGAATGAGGGTTTTAGGGACCTATGACGTTACCCCTCCGGTATCCAAGGTCTAGCGCCTACAGAGGACCTGGGTCCTTAGTGCAGGCTCCTCCCCTTCAACTGGGTGAGGCGCCTCTCACAGGAGCTGCAGAGGCCCCATTGTACCACGAGGGGGTGCACAGAGATCGCGGGCTCCACCACACGCTCACCATAGATTCCCCTGCAATTGGCATCAAAGAGAAAGGGTGGGTGCTTCCCTGACTCCTGGAATGTGTGAGAAATGCACATTCTCGGGCCCACCCTGCATCTATCAAGCCATTTCGGGGATGGACTTTTTAAATCTGTTGCCAAAAGCTACTCAGTGACTGTAAGGCGTGGCCAGTCTAAGAACAGCTACTCTGGGGTCCAAGTCTCTCCATACCTTGGGATCTGTTGTTTGGCTCTGGGCTACACGGTAGAACTACCCACGAAGCCTTTTCGTTTTAAGATTTATTATTTCTGAGGCAGACTCTTTATGTAGCTCTGTCTGTGTAGCTCAGCCTGGTCTCAGACTCACAGAGATCCCCCTGCATCTATCTTAGAGTCCTGGGATTAATGGCATGCACCATCCGCTTGGCCATGTTCTCTAGGATCTATACAAATACTGGGCTGTATAGGGCGCTAAAGAAGCTTTCTGTGGTGGCGCACACCTTTAATCCCGGCACTTGGGAGGCAGAGGCATGTGGATCTCTGAGTTCGAGGCCAGCCTGGTCTACAGAGTGAGTTCCAGCACAGCCACGGCTACACAGAGAAACCCTATCTCGAAAAACAAACAAACAAACAAAAAAGAAGCTTGCTGTGGGCAGACGGCTCTGACCTGCCCTGGCTCCTTGTTCAGGAAGGGAGTATGCTTGAATGAGGTAGCCTCTCCGAAAGAAGAAGGAGGAAGAACTCTCTGCCGTTTTGTGGCCACAGCTCTCTCTTTGTGTGTTCTGTGTAACTTTTATCTTTGGTGACAGCGAGAGGCGATAGGGTTGGTACAGACGGAGGCTGAAGTGGAGTCTGGCTTCTGGGATTTTCTCCCTGGACACCTGTTGCCTTCAGAACTAAAAGTGCAGAGGCACCAGTAAGTCACGGTTTGGATTGGGCCTGCAGGAACCACCTGTGCCTCCTTAGATGACAAAATACTGAACACATCTCACTATTAGTTTATTCTGTATTGCTGTGACAAAACTACCTGAAACAGTTTGTGGGAGAAATGCTTTATATTGGCTTATAGGTTCAGAGAAATCTCAGTCCGTCAACGGTGGGGAAGCTTGGCGGAATGGCAGAGCCTGTTGCCATGGTGATGAACCAATCCTGAGGTACCACTTCTAGAACACGGGGCCAGGAGGATCAGTAGGACCTATTGCCAGCCAGGCTCTGCCTCCTAAAGGCTGCCCTAAGCCCACTGTGGTAGTGAAGTAACCTGATACTGAAGAGGTGGAGGCAGCAGACTCATCCTCCCATCTATCTCCATTTTGCTTTATGAGATCAGCTCTCTCACTGAAACTGCATCTCCAAGTTTCAGCTGGAATGGCTGTGCAGTGAATCCCCAGGATCTACTTATCTCTGTACCTCCATCCCTAGGATTGTGTTACAGATGTGTTCCACCACATATGTTTTAACTGGTGCTGGGGATTTGAACTTGTGTCCCTATGTTTTTGAAATACTTTTATCTAGTGAGTCATCTTCCTAACTCTGGCTCATATTTTGTAATAATAATAATATAATTATATTATACTAACGTTACACTAACATTATTATATAATATATAATAATATATAATTATATTATACTAATGATATTATACTACATTAATATATAATAATAATTATTATTATTATTGATGCTGCAGATAGATTGCAGAACTTTATACCTGCTAAGTAAGTGCTCTACCATTGAGCCACACCCCCAGCCCCTCACTTGGGGATTCTAGGCAGGAACTCTACTACCAAGCCACGCCTTCAGCCCTTCACAAATGAGCGAAACCTCTCTATGTTTGTGCATTGGCTCACGCGTCTTAAGAATGTGTTCTACACTGTTGGGTCTTTTATCTGTGGAACATTCTAGGATATGTTTTTAGCTCTTGGCTGATGTAGCCATGAAGGCGACACTAACGTGTGGTCATATAAAAATGTCTTGGGGAGAAAGGTGGTCACTAGTAGAAAAAGTTTAAGACTTAAGACTCATTCTTAAGCCAGGCAGTGCTGGCACAAGCCTTGATTTAATCCCAGCACTTGGGAGGCAGAGGCAGGTGGATCTCCAGTCTGAAGCCAGCTAGGTCTACAGAGTGAGTTCCAGAACAGCCAGGGCTACACAGAGAAACCCTGTCTCAAAAAGCTAAAAAAAAAAAAGAAAAAAAGAAAGAAAGAAAGAGAAGGGAGGGGGGGGAGGGGAAGGGAGGGAGAGGAGGGGAAGGGAGGGGAGGAAAGAGAAGAGCCCAAGGGTTCAGCAGCATCGCCTTGGCAACCTTACCCTGGGCCATTCTGACGTTCTTCTCATAATCTTAGGATTATGTGGACAGAGGGGAGATGTGTTCCGTGGGGTGAGGCTCATGTTACAGCCCCAGCTGCCGGCCTGTATTGCCTAGAAATAAGTGCAGCAGCTGGCTTGCTCTGAGGCAGCATTCCAGCTAGAAGCTGTAGCCACAAAACCAGGAGCCCTGGACATTTTTCTTCCTTAAGTCATTTTTCTTATGAAAAAAAAAAATAGCCAAAGAAAAAATCAGCCAAGGTCTTAGTTAGAGTCACTGTTTCTGTGATGAAACACCACAAGCAAAACAACTTGGGGGAGGAAAGGGTTTACCTGGCTTACATTTCTATATCACTGTTCATCATCAGAGGAAGTCAGGATAGGAACTCAAACGGGGCAGGAGCTGACCATGGAGGACTACTGCTTACCAGCTTGCTCATCATAGCTTCCTCACAGACCCCAGGACCACCAGCCCAGGCATGGCACAACCCACAATGGACTCCCCCTCCCCCTGTCAACCACTAATTAAGAAAATGCCCTACATCTTGCCTGTACAGTAGACCTGATCCTAGGGAGGAATTTTCTTCATAGAGGCTTGCTCCTTTCAGATGGCTCAAGCTACAGTGTACTCACATACATAAAATAAATAAATAGATCTTAAGAAAACAAAAAACCCAAAGACCCAAAGTTGTTCTATGACCTTCACACAAGCACTGTGATGTATGTACACTTGGCTTACACAGACATACATGTGTGCATGCACAGACACGCAGACTCACACACACAATAATGAACATTTAAAAACATTATGTTATGGTCATTTTGGAAATTCTGTTCCAATGTTAGGGAAATTTATCTGTTATGAAACTCAGTTATTAACTCAAATAACTTAAAAGATTTGTTTTATTATTTATTTATTTATTTAATGAATTTGTGTGTGTTTGAGCACATGAGGGCAGGTGCCCATGAAGGCAGAGGGCATTGCATTTCCTAGAAGTGAAGTTACAGGCAATTATGACCTACCTGATATGGGTTCTGGAAACCAAACTCGGGCACTCTGCAAGAGCAGTACATGCTCTTAACTGCTGAACTCTCTCTCTAGCCCTACTTAAGGACAACTAAAAATACTTTATCTAGTTTATGTGTATGGGTGTATTATCTGAGTGTGTGTATGCACAACACATGTGTGCAGTGCCTTGGGAAGGCTCAAGAGCGTGTTGGTTCCCTAGAACTGGAATTACAGGTGGTTGTGAGCCATCATGTGGTTGCTGGGAATTGAACTTAGGACCTCTGGAAGAGCAACCAGTGATCCTAATAGCTGAACCATCTTACCAGACCCGTACATTATTTTTTTTAAAAGAAAATTTGTTAGTTATTATTATTATTGTGTTTGTGAGCTTGGGCACCCATGTGCAATGGTACTTGTGTAGCAGCCCAGGGATCAAACTCAGGATACCAGATGCACTCCTTAATTTCCACTTTTTTTTTCCCCCGAGACAGGGTTTCTCTGTGTAGGACCAGGCTGGCCTCGAACTCAGAAATCCGTCTGCCTCTGCCTTCCAAGTACTGGGATTAAAGGCGTGCGCCACCACTGCCCGGCTAATCTCCATTTTTAATTTGACCCAAACTTGAGTCACTTGGAAAAAGAGAATCTCAATTGAGGAGTTGCCTAGATCAGACGGGCCTGTGGGAGTGTCTGTAGGGGCATTGTGGGAGGGCGTAGCCCATTGTGGGTGGTGCCATTCGCTGATAGGTGCGGTGGCGTGCTGTCTTTAAGCCTAGCCAGAGGCTGAGGCAGGTGCACTTCTGTGGAGCTCAAGACTAGCTTGGTCTACACAGGACTGCCTAGTTCCAGAGAGTAAGCCAGAAAGCAGGGCTTTTCTACGGTTCTCGCCTTTGCATTATTCCTCGTTTCTGGGCTTTCACCCATGGTGGGCTGTGACCTAGAAGTGTAAGATGAAGTGAATCCTTTCCTCCCCGAGTTGCTCTTGGTCAGAGGGTTTTATCGCAGCTGCAGAAAGCAGCCGAGGACACTAGGTTTGGGAGGAATCAAGTTGAAGATTTGAGCGCAAGAGGAATCCTGACAGAACGGAGGACGAGACAATAACCATCAACCACCTCAGTCCCCGAGGTGGGTTGGTTAGCGCGATCTGGGAAAGGGAATCTAGGAGGAACCCAGACACTCCTATTTTGGTTAGTTTTTTTTTTTTTTTTATGATTATGATTAATATTTGTTGTTGTTGACTTGCAACAAGCTGGTGTCATCTGAGAAGCTTAAACCTTCATTGAGAAAATGCTTTTTATCAGATTGGCCTGTAGGCAAGCCTGTGGAGTGTTTTCTTGACTGATGTGGGAGGGCTCAGTCCACTGTGGGCGGTGCCACCGCTGGGCAGATAGCTGTGGGCTGTATAAGAAAGCAGAGCAAGCCAGTAAGCAGCGTCCCTCCATGAGCTCTGTGTGAGTGCTTGCTCTAGGTTCCAGGTCTTACTTCCCTTGTGAAGGATTACAGCTGCAAGCTGAAATCAACCCCTTTTCTCCTTAAGTTGCTTTTTGGTCATGGTGTTCACCACAGTAATAGGAAGCAAACTGAGGCACCGCTAAACCTTCTCTGGAGTTGGAGTTTCTGAAAATTTGATGAGTTCTCAGCAGCAAAAACACAGTAGGGTAAAAGAGAAACCCTCCGTCTAGCAGATATGGCGACCGTGTTCGCCACCCCAGCTTTCAAAGTGCTGATGCAGGAGGACCTTGCATTCGAAGCCAGCTTGTTCTACACAGTTGGAGCTTGTCTCAAAGCCAAAAAAATGGAACTGGGCGTGCTGACTCATACCTGCATTAGCACCGGGGAGGTCGAGTCAGGAGTATTAGGAGCTCAAGACTGTCTTTGGCTAAGCAGCAAATAAGAAGCCAGCCTGGGCAAGAGAACAGCTCCTTTCCAAGCAAAAGCTAAACCCAAACCCAAACCCAAAGGTAAACAGAGAGGAAGAATATGGAAACATAACCCTAAATACAAAGCAGAGAAGGACGGGAATGTTGGAGTTGCAGAGATGCGTTGTCTTGGAAACTGCTCTGCAGTGTTGTCATAGAAACCACAGGGCCATGTGTTGTCATAGAAACCACTCCTATTAGGGATTCTTCAGAACTATTTTTAAATCCTCTGGCAATCAGTGTAACTCCTTAATGTGAGACTGGGCAGGCAACTGATTTCACTAAGCACGTGTGTATAGTATATAAACACACACGTAACACTTCTATATATATTCTTTTTCTACATGAAAAATATTTATTTTTTTATTATTGAGATAGTTTCCCAAAGCATAGGCTGTCCTCAAATTTGAAATGTATCCAAGGACAGCCTTGAACTTTTAAATCACTGCCAAGGGGATACAGGTGCGTACCACTTCACTGACTTTTAACTAATTAGTTCTTTTGAGACAGTCTTGTTATGTAACCATGATTGGCCTGGTACTTGATCTGCAGACCTGACAAGCCTTGAATTTTCTGGGATCCTCATGCTGAGAAAACAGGTGTGCACTACTATGTCTGGCTTTATAAACACATCTTAATTGATTTACATTCACAGTTTTCATCTTTATTTAATGTGTGTACTGGCTGGTTTTGTGTGTCAACCTGACACAGGCTGGAGTTATCACAGAGAAGGGGGTTTCAGTTGGGAAAGTGCCTCCATGAGATCCAGCTGTGGGGCATTTTCTCAATTGCCCCTTGTGGGTGGTGCCATCCCTGGGCTGGAGATCTTGAGTTCTATAAGAGAGCAGGCTGAGCAAGCCAGGGGAAGCAAGCCAGTAAGAAACATCTCTCCATGGCCTCTGCATCAGCTCCTGCTTCCTGACCTGCTCGAGTTCCAGCCCTGACTTCCTCTGGTGATCAACAGCCATGTGGAAGTAAGCCAAATAAACCCTTTCCTCCCCAACTTGCTTCTTGGTCATGATGTTTGTGCAGGAATAGAAACCCTGACTAAGACAATGTGCATAATTTTTTTTACCTGCAGGTATATATATGCACCCTGTGTATGCCTGGTAACTAAAGAGTGAGTCAAATATATTTTTTTAATAGATGTTCTCTCACCCCTTTTTTGGGGGGGGGTGTTAGCTGTTAGATTTATTTATTTTTTTAAGATTTATTTATTTATTATTATATGTAAGTACACCGCAGCTGTCTTCAGACCTCATTACAGATGGTTGTGAGCCACCATGTGGTTGCTGGGATTTGAACTCAGGACCTCCGGAAGAGCAGTCAGTGCTCTTATCCGCTGAGCCATCTCTCCAGCCGGTGAGTCAGATATTTTTGAGTTGGACTTACAGATGGTTGTAAATCACCATGCAGATGGACCCTGGGTCCTATTCCAGAGCAGCCAGTGAGCTATAATGATTGAGCTATAACTTCAGTCTGATAAACACCTTTTTTTTCCCCCTGAGAAAAAGGCATTGGCTGGCCTGGAACTCACAGAGATCCCCTGGCCTCTGCTTCCTACGTGCTGGGATTAAAGGTGTAAGCCATCACACCTGCTGTAAACACATTTTAATATTTTTCTCTTTATTTTATTTTTTTATTGGTTATTTTATTTATTTACATTTTGTAAGTTATCCCCCTTCCCGATTTCCTCTTTGCAAATCCCCCCTCCCTCTGCTTCTGTGAGGGTGTTCGCCCACCTACCCACCCACTCCTGCCTCACTGCCCTGGCATTCCCCTACACTGGGGCATTGAGCCTTCAGAGGACCATGATGCCACATCTCACTTCTTTCATGGGTGTTGGGGATTTGAACTCATGAACTCATGCTTTCATGGCAAGTATTTTATCCGCTGAGCCATCTTCCTAGCTCTCCAGTTTCATTTTTCATGACAGTCTTCCAAACATTCATAGTCCACTAGAGAAATCTCAGTTTCTGGGCCACAGAAGTTTCCTTTTTTTTTTTTTTGTAGTTATTTATGATATGGTTGGTTAAATTCAGACATAACCCTAGTCACAGGAAATTTCATCTAAGCTACCTCAACTTTACTGAACGTTGTAAGGTGAATTGTTTTCTTTCTTCCTTTCTTTCTTTTTAAAGATTTATTTTATGTGTATGAGTACACTGTAGCTGTACAGATGGCTATGAGCCATCATGTGTGTGTTTGCTGGGAATTGAACCTGCCAGCCCCACTTGTTCCGGCTAATTCACTGTAGCTGTCTTCAGACGCACCAGAAGAGGGTGTCAGATCTCATTACGGGTGGTTGTGAGCCACCATGTGGTTGCTGGGATTTGAACTCAGGACCTTCGGAAGAGCAGTCAGTGCTCTTACCCGCTGAGCCATCTTGCCAGCCCTGTTTTCTTTCTTACTTCTTTGTTTGCTTCTTATTTCTTCAGCAGTCCTAGGATTGACTCCAGGAGCTCAAAAGTGTTTGGCCATGGAAGTACCCAGAGGTTTAAATGTACTTGTTTGTTTTACGTGTGAGGGTATTTTGTCTACATGTATGTCTGTGCCCGCAGAAGCCAGGGGAGAACTGGATCCCCAGTGCTGTAATTATAGTTGTGAACTGCCATGTGGGTGTTGGGAACCAAACTCTGGAAGTCATCAGTGCTGACCGCTGAGTTATTTTCCAGCCCCGATTACTTTGTTTTCTATCACCACCACCACCACCACCACAAATTATAAAAGTTGCCAGATATGGGGGCACAAGCCTTTAATTCTAGCACTCAGGAAGTAGAGGCAGGTAGGTTTCTGTGTGTTCCAGGCCAACCTAGTCTACACCGAAAGTTCCAGGCTAAGCAGGGCTACATAGTAGGACCCTGCCTTGGGGTTGAGGGTGGGATATTTATGTGGTCCGTGGTGGAGAAATGGCTCTGGAGGGATGCAGAATGTGGACTTTTTGCCCAGTGGACACCTGAGCAGTCACAGCAGTCGCATCTTTTGTGCTGTCTTCCATATTAAGTTTGATTGCAGAGCCCACAGCGCGGCCAGGATGATGCTTAGCAACCAATGGATTGTTGCCATGGAGACCGCAGGAGATGCAGATCTGAGGACCTTGTGCAGGAAGCAAGTGCGCATGAGCGATCTTCAACGCCAGTTAGCCAGCTCAGTGTAGCTCAGAGGATCAAGGCTGTGTGTGTGACCCGTGCTGACTGGAGCTGGAGCTGGGCCTAGGCACAGAGTCCTGGCCTCTTTGGGGCCAGAGCCCGCGCCTGGGAAAGCAGCTGTGCTCCAGGCTCCTGTCCTTGGCCTGGGTGACTTGTCAGAAGCGGGGGAGGCCAGAATATCCCTGTGAACCTGTGGAGCGCCAGGCTCCAGGAACAGGCGAGGGCTGATTGCACCATATTCGGAACACGTGAGCACCAGGGGCCCAGGCTGGGAAAGAGGATCCTGGGGGTGGGGTGGGGCAGGAAGGGGAGGATGGTACGGACGAGGCGTTTTTGTAAAGCTAAAGCAGTGGAGGAGTCAGGGGAGACCTATATTCCTGTCCATCTTCCAGGGAATCCTACTTCACTGTCTTGTCACCTTGCAGGATTCATATTTGGGGAGCACCTTACCTCCACCTCCTCCCTCATAGACTCTCTCTTTCAGGCACAGGCAGAGCAGGAAGATGTCAGAGCCCGCGGCCATGAACCTGCTGGAGGATTGGTGCAGGGGCATGGGAATGGACATCCACAGGTCCCTGTTGGTCACTGGTATCCCTGAGCAGTGTAGCCACGCAGAAATTGAAGAGACCTTGAATGGGGTCCTTTTGCCACTGGGCACATACCGTGTGCTCAACAAAATTTTTTTGAGGCAAGAGAACGTGAAGGCTGCTCTAGTTGAGGTTAGTGAGGGTGTGAATCTGAGCACTATACCCCGGGAGTTCCCAGGGAGGGGCGGTGTCTGGAGAGTGGTCTGCAGGGGCCCCACTCAGGACGACGACTTTTTAAAAAATCTGAATGAATTCCTGGATACCGAAGGTCGCACTCGGGAGGATGTGGTGCGCCTCTTGCGGCTTAACCCCAACCCACCACTCCCGAATTCAAACCAGCCTCCACCGAACTGGGCAGAGGCCTTAGGGTTGCTCCTGGGTGTAGTAGTACAGGTCATTTTCTACATGGATGCTGCAATCCGTAATCGGGAGGAAGAAGTGAGGGCTGAGGAGGCTGCTGAGGCTGAGTTGATGGCGGCTTGGGCTTCCACAGCGAGGAGGAAAGTAAAGAAGGAACCCGGGCTGGGCGTAGAAGTGGGCTCAACTTTCAAGATGGAGGACCGAAAGTACTGGAAGAACACAGAGGACCATGGTGACCCTCCAAAACCTCTAGTTCGCAGGGCTGGAGGTAAAATTCGCTCCAGGAGAAGGAAGCAGAAAAAAAATCCCAAGCAGGAACCAATATGCTGGAGAAAACCCCAAGGCGGCAATTACAGCAGCAGTTACAGTAAGGCTAACTTGCAAGCCGGTGAAGCTGCAGCTGCCCCAAGCTCAGAGATCCCAGAGTCTGTCAAGAGCAACAAAAAACCCTTTGTGAAGCAGGAGGAGACAGTCTGGAAGAAGAAAAGGGTCTGGAGGGATCCCAGCGATCTTCCTCGGAGTGTGCTGCCCACGGCTGACAGCTCCGGGAATCTAGAGGATTCAGATCAAGATGGCGGACCCGAGAACCCCCCAAAGAAGAAAGCCATGATCTGGGCCTCTAACAAGATCCCTGCCCTCACGAGGAAGAAGAAGAAGATGATGGGCATGGGCGCTCTCTCTTATGTGCTGGTTGATTCTGAAGCCACCAAGAACAAAAGAGCGATTCTGAAGAAAGGGCCTGGTTCTAGAAGGGTTGTGTCGATTCCTCGGGGAACCCAACCTGATGATGTACCTGCTTCAACATCCAGGGCTCAGAAGACCAAGCTGGGAGGCTTCCCTCGTGTCTCCAAAGGTGAGTGCATATAGAGATGATCTGGTTAGTTAAAGTGGAGGCGCAGAGGGGTCCACAAGTATGGTAGGTCAACAGGGTAACCAGGAGGACCTCAGGGTATTGGGGGACGTAAAACAAAACAAAACAAAAAAAACCAAACCAAACCAAAACAAAACAAAACAGCACCCTCCTAGGTGAGGATTAGTGAGTAAGAACCTAGGCCTCCCTCCTAGAGCCCTTGCTAGGCATCATTGGGGTCAAGGCTGACCCATGACCATCTGACCCATTTCCCTCCATGATAATGTAGTGGTCGTTTCAGCAATAGGACATTGCTTGTAATCCCAGCACTTGGGAAGCAGAGAGTTGAGAGTTTAAGGCCAGCTGGGCTACATAAAAATTTACAATTTGAAATTCTGTAGTCTATTAGGGTGTAGGGCCCTAAGGCTAATAATGTTTCTAGGGCCTGGCTGGGTGGGGGTCGGGGTGGGGGTGGGCGTGGCCTCGGTCCTCGACTCATGAGATTCCCAGGCAGTAAATATCTAATTATGGTTCTCCCTGTTTCCCTTGGTGTATTCTGATCTATCCATAGATTCCAGGAAGCTATGATTTGGGGAACCCTGTACCCAAGGAGGTTGGAAGAGCGTCAAAGAAGAAGGATCAACTTGGAAGCAAACTTTTTCTTTGTGGTTGAATGAAACCTGACTGTGAACCATTGGGGGGCCCAGTGTGCGTGTGTGGGTCTGACCCACACAGGCAATGGATGTAAGGTGGGGGATCCTGTCTGCGGGAAACTCTGTCATTTCCAGAGTTGGAGCCACTTTTCATCTCTGCACACCCTCAAAGGTGGACCAGGTAATAAGTAGCTTTGGAAAATTCTAGAAAGTTCTTTCCCTTTGCCCACAAGGGGGCTCACGGTATTGCGCACCCACATTCAGCCTTTGTTCTCCTCTACCCCTGCTTTTTCTTCTGGAGGCACAGCCTGCCTGCCTGCTCAGCCTGCCGTCCAGAAGGGAAGGTAGACATTTTGTCCCTTGCACTGTACACATTTGGTAAGTTGGACCTTGCTCTTTGAAGCGTGCTGTGTGGATTTTTCGATGTTTACCCTCCAGCAGCCTAAATGGAAATTGAGGTCCCTAGAGTCAGTTCTGGAAAAAAACAAATATCTGCCTGCCCTTGAATCTTTCAGTTTTCATTGTCTTTAAAGAATACTAGGGGCAGGGAAGATGGTTCAGTGCACGGTAGGGCTTGCAGTACAAGCATAAGGACTCATGTAAAAGTCTGACTGTGCCTGCACAGCACCTGACACCAGCATCAGGGGGTGCAGACAAGTAGGCTCCAAGAGCTTGGGGGCCAGCCAGCCTGTCTGAAATAGTGAGCTTCTGGGCTGGGGAATCCCCTAGTGAGGGGCTAGGGAAGGGTTTTGCCACCAGGCTAGGGGCCTGGCTCGGTGGTAGGGCCCCTGTCTTGAATTCCCCAATAAGGGGCTGGAGGCCTGGTACAGTGGTAGAGCCCATGCCTAGAATCCTGCAGCGAGGGGGCTGGGGGCGTGGCTCAGCACTACAGCTCCTTCCCAGAATCCTCTAGTAAGGGGCTGGAGATGTGGCTTAGTGGTAGAGCCCTTGCCTAGCAAATGCAAGGACCTGGGTTCCATCTCCAGAATCAATAAGAAACAAAATGGAATAAAAATGGCACTTTAGTTCCCAAATGCGGCGATACCCTCTCTAGAAGCCTGGGGGGGGGGGGGAGATGAGAGGTTGATAGAGAGAATTCAATTTTCACCTCTAATTCCGTTGACCTCTACAAGAACCTCTCTGTCTTTGAGTCTTAAATCACCTGCTCACATTATAGCCAGAAGAAGAAAATCTGTCTCAGGCCGGGTGGTGGTGGTGCACGCCTTTAATCCCAGCACTTGGGAGGCAGAGGCAGGTGGATTTCTGAGTTTGAGGCCAGCCTGGTCTACAGAGTGAGTTCCAGGACAGCCAGGGCTACACGGAGAAACCCTGTCTTGAAAAAACAAACAAACAAACAAAAAAGAAAATCTGTCTCTTTTTAAAAGTTTCTTTAAAATGAGCTGACTTCTGCCCTCTGAATTTAGTGCCATTGCATCTGACCATGCTGGCCTGTCTCATTCTATGTGCCTGTAAAAACGAGAGGATGGCCTCCCCATCTGTGGTTTCTAAGCTACAGCCTGAGGACTCTTTTTTCATGTTTAAAAGCATGAAAGAGAGGCTTCAGCTATGGCTGAGCGAGGGAAGGGTTTTGCCACCAAGCCTGAGTCCCTGGGTTCGATCCCCAGAACCCACCTCATGGAAAGGAGGAGGTAACTCCTGAGAGTTTCACTCTGACCTCCCCATGTATTCCATGGCACAAGCATACCCTCATAAATAAATATAATCCAAAATTATGTGTGGAAGAAGCAAGGGTGTTGGTGTGTGGCTGTCATCCCAGCATGTGGAGCCTGAGGCAGGAGGATTTTTCTGAGTTCAAGGTCAGCCTGGGCTACAGAGTAAGATCCTGTCTCAAAAGAAATAAGTAAATAAAAACATTTTTTTTAAAGTGTAGAAAAACAACAACTCAACTGTGGAGTAATCCGAAATATTATTCCCTTGTGTGTCTAGGATCGCTGTAACTAGTCTTCAACCTGTGCTTTGCATACGACCGTATTGTTCTGTGTGCATGTGTGTGTATGTGGGGGCAGACGATTACTTTGGTTGTCACTCCTCGGCCACCCTCCACCTTTTTATGAGACGGGGGTCTCTCACTGGCTTGAAACTGGCTGGTAGGCTAGCCTGGGCTGGGAACTCTGCAGGGCTCTCCTGTCTCTGCCTGCCCAGCACCAGGGCTACAAGCCTGCGCTACCGTGTTCTTTTTCTTTTTGCACAGGTTCTGGGGATCAAACTCAAATCCTCATTCTTACAACATGCTTTCCTAACTGGACTGTTTCCCCCGCCCCCGACAACCCCCACTAAGTTTCTTGTAAATATGAACTTTGAGGAGAAAGGCCGGAAGGAGGTGGAACGGATTTGATCCCCTGCATGTCCTGTAACAATATCCTAAGTGAGTGTGCATCTGTGGGTCTCGATCTCCTCCTGTTCAACTGTGATTGACATCAGGGTCACTTGCTAATCTGGGCTAACCTGGTACACCGGGGATGTCTGGCCTGGATTTCCAGCCCTGGCGAGAGTTCATGACCACTCCCACTTTTAGTTTTCTTGATCTAAAATCTCTGTCGGTGAGTCAGTCAACCACCAGACACATTTTTGTGGTAAACCTTGAGACTCTATTACATCTTTGTTGAAGTAGCACATCGATACAACTATCAATGAATGTAAATGTGTGAGTGTAAAATAAAGCCGTGTAAATGAAGTCTGTGTGGTCTTGTCTCATTTATGGAGGATGTGGAGAGAACAGAGCCCAGAGGAAGATCTCTCTGCGGAGCTGTACCGTTGTGATTTTCCCAGCGTAGAAGAAGCCGTTTGCTCTTGGTTGTGGCCTGATATTCATGCCCCCAGTGACCTTACAGTTTCTACAACAGGTAATAAATGATGTTGAATAATATGAAGGTACTAGGGGTTTTGTTGTTGTTGTTGTTGTTAACTTATATTTTAGTATGAAGGATTGAACCTAGGGCCTCACACATACTAGGTAAGTACCTCACTGCTGAGCCACACCCCCAGCCCCTCACTTGGGGATTCTAGGCAGGGGCTCTACCACTGAGCCACACCCCCAGCCCCCTCACTGGGGGATTCTAGGCAGGGGCTCTACCACTGAGCCACACTCCCAGCCCCTCACTGGGGGATTCTAGGCAGGGGCTCTACCACTGAGCCACGCCCCCAGCCCCTCACTGGGGGATTCTAGGCAGGGGCTCTACCACTGAGCTATATAACCAGTCCTCTTTTTAAGTTTTATTTTCAAGCTAGATTTCAATGTGCTCAGTATAGCTCTGGCTGGCTTTGAACTTGTGGCCTTCCTGTTTCAGTCTTCTCCCAAGTAGATGGAATTGTAGTCTTGTACCATCAGACCTGGTTGATGCCAGTTTATTAGAAAAGTATCTGGAAAGTTTGGGTTTTTTTTGTTTTTGTTTTTGTTTTTTTAAATCTTACTGAAAGTGGCTCTGTGCCTGGTGTGTGTGGGCACACATGCCTACGCACTCTACAGTGGTCTGGGGACAGCTTTGTGGGACAGTTTTCTCTTTCCTCCTCTACATGGGTTTCAGGGATCTGAAGCAGGTTGCCTGGCTTTCCAGGCAAGCATCTCTCACCTGCTGAGCCATTTTACCTGCCCTAAGGAGGAGAGGTGTGTGAGTGTATGTGTGTGTGTGTAGAAACAGAGTCTCACTATGTAGACCAGGCTATCACAGAAATCTGATATAAGAATAAACAAATTCAATTTTCTCCTAAAAAAAAAAAACAAAAAACAAAAAAAATCAAACAGGAACTCAAACACTTTGAGATGAAGATACATAAAGTTGGTAATCCCCTGCCTCGGGCTGTGTCTCCCACAGCTTGACCCTAGCAGCCCATCCTCCATAGCCTGCCTCCTTCAGTTTCTAGAATGGGAATCTTGATGACAAGGCAGGAACGGCTCCGTTTCTGTTGGCTGCTCTGCCTGGGTTTCACCGTGCCAATTCTGAGTGAACCTGAATGAACATTTCATCCATAATCTGACTTAGAGAAGACTTGGGTTTATTCACTTGGGGCTTGTTCCCCCTTGTTTGTGCGAAAGGATGTGAGCAGCTGTTAGCATTAACAATCCAAAGCTGGAGCCTGGAAGTGATGCAACGCACCTTTAATCCCAGCACTTGGGAGGCAGAGGCAGGAGGATCTCTGAGTTCCAGGACAGCCAGGGATACACAGAGAAACCCTGTCTCAAAATACCAAATCAAAACAAAAAAATCAATACAGACAAACAAACAAACAAAAACCAAAAACACTTCAAAGCTGAATTGAAAGTCTCCGTAGGTAAAAGCACTTGCAGCCAGGTCTGAGGATATGAGTTTGATCCCTGGACCCACAGGGTAGAAGGGGAGAGCCGAGCCTCACAAGTTGTAGACCTCTATGTGGGAGTGTGTACTAGTTTGTGCACACACATAAATAATAAACACCTGAAGCTGAAGCAACATTCTCTTACTCTTCTTCTGAGCCCCTAGGCTCTGTTTAATGTGTGAACTTGTTATGGTCACAGGATAAAATTAACATTCTTACACTCAAAGTAGCCAAGAGAATTGTGAACCAGACAAAGAAAGGATAGGTCTTAAAAAAAAAAAAAAAAAGTGTTGATGGGGCTAGGAGATGGCTCAGTGGTTAAGAGCACTGACTGCTCTTCCAGAGGTCCTGAGTTCAGTTCCCAGCAACCACATGGTGGCTCACAACCATCTGTAATGGGATTCAGTGTCCTCTTCTGGTATGTCTGAAGAGAGTGACGGTGTACTCATATAAAATAAATAGATAAAACCCTCTTTTTTGGGGGGTGGTGGTTTGAGACAGGGTTTCTCTGTGTACCCCTGGCTGTTCTGAAACTCACTCTTAGACCAGGCTGGCCTTGAACTCAGAAATCTGCCTGCCTCTGCCTCCCAATTACTGGGATTAAAGGCGAGCACCACCACTGCCTGGCTTTAAATAAGACTTTTAAAAACTGTTGACAGACTTTTAAAAACTGAAATAAGAGCTCATGTAGCTCAGGCTAGCCTGGAACATGCTTTGTAGTCAAGGATAACTGTCCACTTCTGAGTGCTAGAATTAAAGCTGTACACATGGTATGCCACTCTGTGCGAGTGGAGGCCAGAGGACAACTGTGGGATTCAGTTATTTCCTTCTAGTACAAGGATTCTGGGGATTGAACTCAAGAGTTTCTGGCCTGGAGGCAAAATCTCTTGTGACAGTTTCCCCAGAGATAGAAATGTTCCTTGAGATTCAGGAAGGCAACAATTCAAGAGTTTCAGGAAGTCCCTGAAACTGACTAGACACACTAGGCCCTTCCCTCTCCAAAGTTGTCTAAGCAGTAAGGACTTCTTGAGAGACACTTTTTGACCTGTACCACTGCCTGGAGGAGATTCTCTCCAACCTGCTGAGCTGCCTTCAGGATATGCAGGGTGCTCCAGGTTTCCATCTTTGTGAGCTGTCACCCATGCTGGGTGGGCATTGGTGATGCCGCTGACTGAGTCAACTTCTGCTCTTTTTTTTTTTTTTAAGATTTTTATTTATTTATTTATGTGTATGAGTACACTGTAGCTGTACAGATGGCCTTGAGCCATCATGTGGCTGCTGGGAACTGAACTCAGGACGGCCCCACTCATTCCAGCCCCACTCATTCCAGCGTACTACACTGTAGCTGTTTTCAGGTGCACCAGAAGAGGGCGTCAGATCTCATTACGGGTGGATGTGAGCCACCATGTGGTTGCTAGGATCCGAACTCAGGACCTTTGGAAGAGCAGTCAGTGCTCTTACCCACTGAGCCATCTCGCCAGCCCCACACTTCTGCTCTTGTAAGTGACCTCTCACCCATATTTCCTGTAAGTAACCCCAAATAAAACCATTGGCTCACCAAGTTGGCTGTTGGACTTTGGTGGTATCCCTACTGTTGTGAAATCCATATCTGGGATGAGTAGAATTTGTTCACATTTTCCCTGGAGTACTGTCATACAACATAAGCCATTTCACCCACTGTCTGAGTTACTCTTCTATTGCCGTGATGAGACACCATGACCAAAGCAAGTTTTAGAAGAAAGCTTTTAGTTGGAGGCTTGCTTACAGTTTCAGAGGGTGAGTTCATCATCATCATGGTAGGGAGCTATGGCAGCACACAGGCAGGCATGGTGCTGGAGAAGGAGGAGGAGGAGAGGGAGGTAAGAGGGAAGGGGGAAATGAGAGGGAGAAGGAGAGCCTCATTGACAAGGGATTTTGAAACCTCAAGTCCCAACCCCCACCCCGTGACACACCTCCTCCCACAAGGCCAACCTCCTAATCTTTCCTAAATAATCCACTAACTGACCAAATATCCAAATATGAATCTATGGAAGCCATTCTCATTCAAATGGCTGTGTCCACTTAAGCACCACACTTTTTTTTTTTCATTTTAATCTTTTGTAACTCTTACGATGTTCAGCATGCAAAACTGTGTCTTTTAAGGTTAAACTAAAATATTAAGGCTTACATGTATATTATTTACATATATTTCATTTAATGCTTTGCTTGCATGTGTGTAGGTGGCTGAAGACGAGCCAGATCTCTGAGAATTGGAGTTCTGGATGGTTCTAAGCCATCATAAGGGCACTGGGAGCTGAACAAGTGCCTGTAACTGCCATTTCTCTAACCTCCTAATGCTGAACTTCAACCAATGTCACTCACATCAGTGAATGGCCCTGGTTAGAGGACACACACACATACACAGAGGAAACAGTATCATTATGTAATCCAGGCTAAACTTGGACTTGGGATCCTTCTGCCTCAGCCCCCTGAGGGCTGAGATCACCCACATACTTCTATTCATTTTCTTTTGTGTTTTCTGAGGTACTGGGATGGAATGCAGGACCTCATGCATACTAGGCAAATACTGTTGTTGAACTGCTTCCCCAGCTCTTCATTCATGGATTCTGGCAGGTGCTGTCCCTCTGAGCTCTACAGCCTGGTCACTGAGTGGCCCAAGCTGGTCTCAAACTTGTGAGTCTCCTTCCTCAGCTTCCAGAGTGGATGGAATTTCATACCTGCACCACCAGGCCCAGCTTGAAATATTTTTAAAAAGTTTTTCAAGACAGAGTTTCTCTGTGTAACTCCGGCTGTCCTGGAACTCACTCTGTAGACCAAGCTTGCCTCAAACTCACAGAGATCCATCTGCCTCTGCCTCTGCCTCTCAAATGCTGGGATTAAAGGTGTGTGCCAGCACTGTTCAGCTGTCACTTGTCTTTTTAAAATGTCACCCCTGGGTGAGGGGGCAACTGGAGAGATGGCTCAATGGTTAAGAGCACTGACTGCTCTTCCAGAGGCTCTGAGTTCAATTCCCAGCAACCACATGGTGGCTCACAACCATCTGTAATGGGATCTGATGCCCTCTTCTGGTGTGTCTGAAGATAGCTACAGTGTATTCATATAAATAAAGTAAATAAATAAATCTTTAAAAAAAATCACCTGGGGCTGGAAAGATGGCTCAACAGTTAGAGAACTGGTTAATCTTCCTGAGGACCTGACGTAGGTCCCTGGCCGCCATGTTATGGCTTAAAACCATCTGTAACTCCAATTTCAAGGGCATCTGATGCCCTCTTCTGGCCTGAAGGCACCGAGTGCATGTGGTGCATGGACATACATGCAGAAAAAACACTCATATGCATGAATAAAAGTTAAAAAGATTCCTATATTAAAAACACACAAGGGGGTACAAGCTGCAATCAGGATGTAAAGTGAATAAATTAATTAAAACACACACACACACACACACACACACACACACACACACACACGAAAATGGAAAAGTCACAGGGCCACATACCTCTGTTATATGTGAGAGCCACACCTCCCTTTTGTGCCTTGAAGTCTGCTGCAGATCTCGCAAGAAGTCATTTCCTGTCAGCCGCTTCGCTGACATTCAATTAGGATAGGTTTGTCTTCAAAGGTCAGTCTTGAACACTCCAGAAGTGACGGGGCAGGCGCCCTGCAGATACTGTGGGAACGTTCTAGAACAATGGTAAATGTGTAACCAGTGTCAGCAATAATTGAGCATTTCGGGCTGGTGAGATGGCTCAGCAGGTAAGAGCACTGACTGCTCTTCCGAAGGTCCCAAGTTCGGATCCCAGCAACCACATGGTGGCTCAGAACCTTCCGTAATAAGATCTGACGCCCTCTTCTGGGGCGTCTGAAGACAGCTACAGTGAATTACGCTGGAGCGAGCAGGGCGGAGCTCAATTCCCAGCAGCCACAGGATGGCTCACTGCAATCTGTACAGCCAGCTACAGTGTACTCATACACATAAAATAAATAAATAAATCTTAAAAAAAAATAATTGAGCATTTCCATGTTCCCGGAGAGTTTGAGTTCGGGATGTTTCTCTTCTGTTTTTGGTCTTCCTTGAGAAGCGTGCGTATTTACGGAATGTTTCAGATTAAGTCTGAAGCAAAACATCTCCTACTGTTACTTTTTCAAGACTCTGTGTGGACTTAAACGGAAGCTTCTTCTGCTCAACGGGGGAAAAACAGAGGGGAGAAATCTGAAATGACCGGAAAGGAAAGAGGCACGGGAGGGGTCATGAGGTCCACCCTTAGCTGAGGAGATATCGGCCATTGACGGTTGCAGGGGGAGAGGGCTCATTTTCTTGACTGGTGCAGCCACTGGTAAATATTTAAAGGGATTATGAACCGATGCTGCATTAATTAGTCTCATTAACAGAAAAAAAAAAAAGGATAGATTTAGATGGAGGCTCAAGGACAATTTATCAGAGTATAAAAGAAAAACACATTGGCAGGCAAGCTGGAAGTCTTATCCTGCCCTGAGCAGGACAATGGAGGTATCGCCAGCACGGGGCTAGTCACACACATAGTGGCTTACAGCCTCCGGGCAGGGAGGGGAGCCTCAGAAAAAGAAGAAGGAAGCCCAAAGTACCACAAAGCCACAAAGAGAGTTGGTTTCTTTGTTTACTTAGAGGCAGGGTCTCAGTATGTTGACCAGGCTTAAAATACGAAGTGAACAATAGCAAAAGAGCAAAAAAAAAAAAAAAAAAAAAAAAAAAAAAAAAAAAAATTACAGCTCAAGGCCCATCAACATACAGTTTTTTGTTGTTTTTTGTTTTTTGTTTTTTTGAGACAGGGTTTCTCTGTGTAGCCCTGGCTGTCCTGGAACTCACTCTGTAGACCAGGCTGGCCTCGAATTCAGAAATCTACCTGCCTCTGCTTTCCAAGTGCTGGGAGTAAAGGTGTGCGCCACCACCACCCGGTGAACCTCTCATTATAAGGGATAGAACCCCCTAGACTGGAGAGATGGCCCAGCCATTAAGAGCACTGGCTGCTTTTCTAGAGAACTTAGGTTCAATTCCAGCATCCATGGTTGCGACTACAATTTTACACTTCTTCCGGCAAAATATCCATACACATAAAATAAAGTAATTAAAATAAATTAAAACAACAACAACAATAAAAGCTAGCCTGCTGGGCATAGTGGTACACACCTTTAATCCCAGCACCTAGGAGACAGAGGAAGAAGGATCTCTGTGAGTTCCAGCTCAGCCTGGTCTACTGGTAAATGCCTCTACCTCCTCTTAAACCATCTGATCAACCCCAAACATTATACAAAAAAAAAAAAAGTTAAGGCCTTTCTGCTGGGGCCATTCACACATGTAGGTAATATTAACGTTCACATCAGATGACATGATACTTCATGTTAAATGCCTTCTCATAAGGTTAGAGATCACAACAAATAAAAGTTAAAAAGTAATACCAGGCAAGATGGTTCAGTGGGTAAAGGTGCTTGCTACCAGCCTTGTGGAAAGAGAGAACTGACTCCTGAAAGTTGTCCTCTGACCTCTGAATGAGTGCTTGACAACCCTTTACACATATGCACACACAAATAAGTGAATGGATACATAAATAAATGTAATTTAAAAAAGTTAAAAGATACGGAACCACATTTATCAATGCGGCTAAGCTAGCCAGATTTCTCTGTAGTTCTGAGACATGTTTTCCAACACGTTTGAGAAAATGTTTGCTCTCCTTATAAAGTGTCCTTATTTTGGAAGATGTATCCTTGCCTGTGGGGCTGGTAACTTTGAAACGTTCATCCACCGTGGGCAGTCAACAACGGAAAACCCCTCTGGACTATTTTTCCAAAGCACATGCCTTGACACGCTTCATTCCTGTGACAGAGTCAACCTCTAACCCGGTGGCTATGGAAAAGCTTTGGTTTCTGTATAATAGTTTCATAAAAAGTGAGTGAACGAGTAGTAGAGTGGGGTCACATGACCGTGGTGGCACCCGCTGGAGGCCATCTGTGACTTTCCCATCCAGGCTGAGCCTCCTGTGTGAATAGTTGCTGTAACGTTGGGCTTTTTTTTTTTTTTTT
>NW_022196904.1:14636640-14639291 GCF_008632895.1 Mastomys coucha
AGAGAGAGAGAGAGAGAGAGAGAGAGAGGGAGGGAGGGAGGGAGATAGCAAGCATTTGTGTGCTACTGTGTGAGCATGGAGTTCAGAAGACAAGGTATTGGTTCCCTCCTTTCACCAGTAGATGTGTGTGCTGAGGTTTGCGCTGCTGCTAAGCACTGTTGTACTAAATACTGGCCTCCAAGGTCTGGTTGCCCCCAGGGATGAGGAAATCCTCACTACATCAAATGATGCTATGTAACCTTGCCCCCCAAGTTATCCCTGATTGGTCAATAAAGATGCCAGGCAGCCTGTTGCTGGGCAGAAGAGAGGCGGGGTTTAGGTTTCCAGGCACGGGATCTGAAACAGAGATCAGTGAGGAAAGTGGAGGATTTTGAGCCACGAGGAAGAGGCCCGGAAAGAGATCATGGAAATGTACCTGAAGTCCAAAGAGCCAGATCAATAATAATATGCAAGTATGTCTGTGCATGCCTCGTCTCTATAGAGACCAGAAGAGAGAACATTGAATCTGCTACTGGGATTGGAGTTACAGATTACGATTCAGGCCGGGCAGTGGTGGCTCACGCCTTTAATCCCAGCACTTGGGAGGCAGAGACAGGTGGATTTTTGAGTTCGAGGCCAGCCTGGTCTACACAGTGAGTTCCAGGACAGCCAGGACTACACAGAGAAACCCTGTCTCAAAAAACAAAAAACCAACCAACCAAACAGATTACGATTCAGGGGTAGTCTCCCAAACCAAATGGATGCCAATCTCAATCAGACAGAGACAGTTTATTGAATGTACACCCTAAAACTGATTGACCAGACTTTGGTAGCTGAAAGCTATGACCCTGAACATTTCTCAGGGCCAGCTTATAAAGGCTAAAACTGCAAAAAGCACAACGAGCTCATACACAGGTGCTGGAGTTATTGCCCAGTGGTCAGCCCTGACTCAAGCCATTTTAAACATAACAGTTCATATTGATCTTTAATTTGATGGGTTCTAAGCAAAGCTTATGGTTGAGGAATTTTTTAAGAGTAACAAACCTCATAACACAGAACATAACAGGGTATGTGGTCAGCATGTTCCTGCTCTGAGTCAAGTTATTTTTCTGTGTCAATAACGGCAGGCATATTACAGCAACAGTATGAGATAACTGGCAGGTATGGAACAAAATGGCTGCAGCTGTGCTGGGAGGGAGACCTCAGCACAGACGGTAGTGAGCCCCATGTGGGTTCTGGGAATTGATCCCAGGTCCTTTGCTAGAGCAGCCCATGCACTCTTAACTGCATAGTCATTTCTCCAGCCTGGAGACCCTATCTTCAATAAGAAAAATGTAATTTTGAATTAAAAACAAATTAAATTTATTAAATTAAATAATTTAAAAATAAATAATAGATAAAACGAAATAACTTATCAATAAAAAGTAAATAAATAATTAAACTAAATAAATTAAATATTACAATTTAAAAAAAAATTAAATTTCAGGACCTTCTATAAGTTAAGTAAATTCCTTCCTTGCTCCAGTGTTCAGGCAAGTGCTGACTCTTAGCTTGCTCCCACAGATCCTGAAGAATTCAGAGTGGTGTGGCTGGGAATTAAAATAAAAAATGTGTGTTTCTGAGGGGAAGTACAAAACCCTCTCCTTTTTACAAAAGAAATCATCCTGGCCAGGGTACTTCCAGCTCTTCTAGAACAGCAAGCCATTCATGGCCAGCCGTTGCACCATGTCATGCTGTTTTCGTGGTCTTACCTCATCGAGGGTGAGGACACCCTTGGCAGATCCCCGGTCCATTCTTGGATGGTGAGAAATGCCCGCTGTGTGGCAGCTGCACAGACACAGGCTTCTGTGCGGGTGGGGGTGGGGCCCAGCCAGGCCCTCGGTGACTTATTTGATGACAGATATCCAAGAACAAATCACATGAAAGAAACGTTTTATGTCGGACTTGAAGAAAGAGGAAGGAAAGAAGTGAAAGACAGATTCGCTGTGGCTGTGGCATATAATGTGGACTTGACTTCTAACACGTTTTATTTTTAGGTTATGCAGTTTGGTCTTTGTTTTAAAAGAAACCATATAAAGACAAACACAAGACGTGACCCATAAGCTCATTACCAAAATAGCACATGCAAATATTTTAAAATAAGAGACATGGGGTGTTAGACATTTGAACAGTACAGAACTAAAATTACAGGGTGCCCCTCTGCTTGTCCCCTACCCACCCTCAAATCCAAGTGACCATAATAGTCCTCATTTTCTTTCCAAAAGAGAAAAAATGTTTATGTGTATACCAGCATGCATCTCTCTCTGTTCATATGTATATATACATGTATATATATATATGTGCATGCATGTATATATGCATACATTACATAAATATATGTCTGCACCTATGTGACTATGTTTTGGGTGTAGATACATAAGTATAAACATGTTTGTTTTCATGTATCTGTGTGTCTATGCATGCTTGTGCATACGTGAATACTAATGGTTTAATAAAATAGTGAAGTATTAAGTATAGTTTTTTTTAATATGTATGGTGCTAGAGCTAGAACTCAGGCTCTTCTGAAAGCTAGGTAAATGCTCTACCTCTGAGCCACGCCCCCACCCCCTCACTGGGGGATTCTAGGCAGGGGCTCTACCACTGAGCCACACCCCCAGCCCCTCACTGGGGGA
>NW_022196904.1:14639491-14642460 GCF_008632895.1 Mastomys coucha
CCTCACTGGGGGATTCTAGGCAGGGGCTCTACCACTGAGCCACGCCCCCAGCCCCTCACTGGGGGACTGTAGGCAGGGGCTCTACCACTAAGCCATGCTCCCAGCCCCTCACTGGGAGATTCTAGAAGAGAGAGCACCAACTAGGAATGACATGGGTTTTTGAAACCCCAAAGCCCACTCCCAGTGACACACCTCCTCCAACAAAGCCACACCTCCTAATCCTTCCCAAACAGTTCCACTGGCTGGGGACCAAGCATTCAAATGTATGAGCCTATGGGGGCGGGCCATTCTCATCCAAACCACCACAGATCCTTTCCTCCCCTCTTGCTTCTCTTCTTTCCCTTCCTATGTACCTGTGTGTCTACGCATGCTTGCACATATGTGAATACTAATGGGTGGGAATATAGAATCATCTCTCCTTGCCAATACTGTTTCCTCCCATCTGCTCTTCCTTCCTTTCCTCATTTCCCTCTGTTCTTCTCTTCCCGCTCTACTCTTCCTCTTCCTCTCCATTTTGAAATGACTCTCCAGCTGGAGCTGGCCTCAAACTCCCTTTGGCTCTGTAGATGGCCTTGAACTCTTAATGTCTCTGCCTCCCCCTCCTGAGGGCTGGGGTTACAGATGTGTAACCACACAAAGTTAATGTACCGAGGCAGATGGAACTTAGGGCTTCCTGCATGCTAGGCACGCCCTCGACCAACTGGGCCACAGCTTTCTTTCTCCTCTTATTCCTGTTTCCTCTCTCTCTTTGTCTCTGTCAGTCTGTTTCTGTCTGTATGTCTGTCTCTCTGTCTCTGTCTGTCTGTCTCTCTTTATCTCTCAGAGGCAGATTCCGATAGACTTACCCTAAGCCCAACCCTCTTGCCTTAAATCTTTCCAGGGGTGTTCGTGGCAACACTGTTGTGTGTGTAGGGAGTGAGGCCCAGCATCATCTCTCCTTGCCAAACTCTTAGCTTCATCCAGTCTGTGGAGACCCCCTTTGCCTGGACAATCTTGCCTGCTCTGAAGAAACTTAGCTCTCAGCAGCTTCCGAGGCCCAGGGGCTTTGGAAAGGCTGCTCCCCACTGGGGTTTGGGGGGCCCTGGATGCAGTTCCTCATGGGTGACTACTTTCCTTTAGACACTTTCAGGTGCTGCTTTCCTCCACCCAGCCTGCATTTGATCAACATCTAGAGGGCCAGGGCTCACCACACGCCTGGTGGGAAGGGCTTTGTGAGCGGCTCCACGGCAGACTGTGGGGCTCCTGGGACAATGAGGGGCCTGCATAACACTGCAGCTGAGGCAGGGAGAGGGCCAGGGCTGTCAGCCTCTTGTTAGAGACTGGTTCTAATGCTTTGATTAAATCAGGAATCTGCGTATCCAAATGCTGAAGGTCTTTGTTCCCAATTGATTTCTGATCAGTCAATAAAGATGCCAGCGACCAATAGCTGTACAAGGGAGATGGGGTGGGACCCTTAGAATTGGGCAGGCTAGGACACAGTGGGACAGGCAGAATCACCATGACCTGGGGAAGAAGGATGGGACGCAGGAATGGCATGAGATAAAGCCAACCAGCCATGTGAGATTTCCAGTAAGAGGCCACTGGCCACTTCCCTGATTGGGCCTGGGGTAGCTGGGGAAGGTTTAGGCGTGCCCAGGCTTTGAGTTAGCCAAGACATTTGAAAAATAAGCTAATGTATGCGTGTCTAACATTTTCGGATGCAAAGATGGCTCCTGGGTGGGTGCGATCCACCGGGAGCACAAAGCAGTCCAGTCTAAACTCACTGCTACAATCTCTGTGTCCGCCTCCCTCATAGAAGCCGTTCTCTGCCCTGCACTGAGAAACCACCCAGAGTCTTGGAGTCTCTGGGAGCCTTAGACCTCAAACTTCAAATACCATTCCTTCTACCAGTCTTTGGGCTTTGGAGTTTCTTCTCTCCGTAGCTCTATACATGCCTCTGTCAGCACCAATGCTAAGGGTTTATCTGAAGTTCTGCTTGTTAAGAAAGGAGTTCAGAGAAGTGGAGGGAGAAACCATCCAAATGGAGAATCTGAAACTCTGCTGTTCGATGGTCATCTCGACCTTGCCAGCTGTGCAATCTTAGCGGATATCTGAAGTGTAAACTTAAGGGTTCTTTGGAAAGTTAGATGTATCGGATGGTGTTTTATTAAAGCAGACAAGTGAAACGAGATTCCGCTGAAGAGGACACAGGTGAAAGGATATTCTGCTAAAGCAAGCACATGAACGGACATGCGATAAAGGATTCTTTGGGAATGACAACGAATGTATTGATTGGCCTTACAGTGCATAGTTGAGCTCCATTCGTCGGGACTCCACAGAGAGAAACACACCAAAAAACTTCTGGTGGTGTGCTGGCAGCTTCTTGTGGCTTCTGTGGGCTCAGGCTGATTGGCAGAGTGATGTCAGCTGCTATAGACTCACATGGAGTTTTGCTGAGACAGACTCACTTGCTGAGGCAAGATACATGGTGAGACAAAACCTGTGGAGGACACATGATGTTTGGAGGGAGTATAAATAGGACGTAGTGACCTGTGAGAGGGGCTTGGGTTGCTTGTAGAGCTAGCTGTGCGGCGCTTCTTGGTCCCTCATGTCGCTGATCCTCACCTTGTTGAGAGAGGCACAGCTGAGAACTGCTCCTGGCATCCCTGCTGAACCAAGCCCTCCTGCTGACTCAGTCATTCAGCTGAGGCCTGGCTGAGGCCTGGCTGAGGCCTGGCTGTCTCTGCTAGGTTATGCTGTTATCCCGATACTACCTAACTGGACTGACTGCTGGTGTATCCTTGGTGAAGTGTTTGCAAGTGGATCGAGCTGTTGCTGACCTATGAACTGAACTGCTGATTTCCAGACAACTAAGATGGGATTTGCTTCAAAGAACAATTTCTTTTCTTTTCTTTTCTTTTCTTTTCTTTTCTTTTCTTTTTCTTTTTTTTTTTTTTTTTTTTTTTTTTTTTTTTTTTTTTTTTTTTTTT
>NW_022196904.1:14642615-14655935 GCF_008632895.1 Mastomys coucha
CAGAAATCCGCCTGCCTCTGCCTCCCAAGTGCTGGGATTAAAGGTGTGCGCCACCACCGCCCGGCAAAGAACAATTTCTTAACATTAGGTCCACTTCTCTGGTATCCTTTCTTTTCCACTACCTCTGGGGGGTGGGGAGGGTGGGCTAGAAGGGAGGTTGAAGCATTTAAGAACAATCATTAAAAACAGGGTTTGAAAGTTTAAGCTTACAGATATCATCTCCCTCTTTGTGTTTGTTTCCTCATACTAAACTTGTTTTTTTTTAAAGATTTATTTATTTACTTTATTTATAGGAATACACTGTAGCTATCTTCAGACACACCAGAAGAGGGCATCAGATCCCATTACAAATGGTTGTGAACCACCATGTGGTTGCTGGGATTTGAACTCACAACCTTCAGAAGAGCAGTTGGCACTCTTAACCACTGAGCCATCTCTCCAGCCCCTGTTTCCTCATTCTTAAGAAGGAATGATGGCTCAGTAGTTAAGAGCACTGACTCCTCTTCCTAGAGGACCTCAGTTCAAATCCCAGCATCCACATGCCAGCTCATGACTGTCTATAACTCTAAGATCTAACACCTTCACAGAGACATACATGTATGAGGCAAGTAAAACTATTTTGTATTAAGAATAATACATTTTTAAAAAGATGGGAATAATAATGTGAAAGTGGTTACCTCAGAGGATTGCTAAGCAAAGAAAATGAGTGTGTGTGCTAGGGGGTATATACATTTTCTGAAATGAAATAAGATGCATATATGTCAATGTATAGACATACACATTTTTCTCTGGGTGTGATGGGCCTGGATTTGTATATGCCTATTGTCATGTGGATGTGTGCATGTGCATGTGGAAGTAGGAAGCTGATGTTAGGAGTCACCCTCCATCACTTTTTACCTTATTTATTGGCTCAGTGCCTTTCAATCAAATCCAGAGCTCACTGATAGTCTCTGTAATCAGCTTGCTCCACGGCTCCTCTGTCTCTGCCTTCCAAGGCCGCAATTCCAGGCAGATCAGCACACCTATCCAGATTTATGTGGGGTTTAGGGATGCTGGCAGGGTATTCTCTTTAACCAAAAAGTCATTTCCCAAGCCTCGACTTTGCTTTTCAAACAAACATAAGATCCTTCTTCTTGAGCTGGAGAGATGGCTCAGCGGTTAAGAGCACTGACTGCTCTTCCAGAGGTCCTGAGTTCAAATCCCAGCAACCACATGGTGGCTACAACCATCTGTAATGGGATCCGATGCCCTCTTCTGGTGTGTCTGAAGACTGTGACAGTTTACTCACATACATAAAATAAATAAATATTTAAAAATGATTCTTATTTCTCCCTCCCTTCTCTGCCATCTGTTTTGATTCTTCCACCTCCATCTGACAGAACAGGGCCTCAGCACCGTGGGCCTGGACCATTTTCAATCTTCTCCCCAAACCCTCTCCCTTCTTGATCTTGTCCAATGCAGGTTGTATATCACCTATCGCATGCCATTGACTTCTAACTTCAAACCTGCTTCCTTTCATGCCTCTGAAACCAGAGTTCATATGCCTCACCCCATTTAGTTTTATGAGCTCCCCAAAATGGAGTTGTTTATCCCCTAGCATTGCCCTCCCTAATGATTTCAACCTGCACTAATTCACTGGAGCTCAAGTCAAAAACAAACAAACAAACAAACAAAAACAGACTGAAAACCTTTTACGTTTATTAAAGACATGCTACATATAACCTTATTATAACCCCATGGTGCAAGGAGTACCAAGCCACATGCTCCCGCTGAACAAGATTTTGTTTTCTTTGAGGCAGGGTCTCTCTAGAGAGCCTGGGCTGTCCTGAGGCTCACCATGTGTCTTAGTCAGGGTTTCTATTCCTGCACAAACATCATGACCAAGAAGCAAGTTGGGGAGGAAAGGATTTATTTTAGCTTACTTCCACATTGCTGTTTATCACAAAGGAAGTCAGGACTGGAACTCAGGCAGGTCAGGAAGCAGGAGCTGATGCAGAGGCCATGGAGGGATGGCCATATTCCTTACTGGCTTGCTTCCCCTGGCTTGCTCAGCTTGCTCTCTTAGAGAACCCAAGACTTCCAGCCCAGGGATGGCACCACCCACAAGGGGCCCTACCCCCTTGATCACTAATTGAGAAAATGCCCCACAGCAGGGTCTCATGGAGGCATTTCCCCAACTGAAACTCCCTTCTCTGTGATGACTCAAGCCTGTGTCAAGTTGGCACACAAAACCAGCCAGTACACACCATGTATGTGGGAAAAATCTGCTAATTAAGGTCGAAGTCCACCATGACCTGAACGCCTCTAAGCTCATTGCAACATAGAGGACTTCCCCCTTCACAGGTGCTGTGTTTATAAAAAGATAAAGAGAGGGGAGATATGTTCTATGGAGGTGTGTTGAGGTTTGTAGGAAGGGGGTCCCTCAGCAGGCCCAAGCCGAGGCATCCCTTCGAGCTGAGGGAACAGCCACAGGCCAGTATAGACTAGAATAGAGTCTATTCAGGGCATGCGGAGGGGAGTTAAGAGGGTAGCAGAGGCAGAGAAAGGCAGAGAGAAGGAGAGAGTAGAGAAGTAGGGGCTGGCCATGGCCACGTGGAGAGAGGGGGAAGGGAAGCAGGGAAAGAGCAGGGAGGAACCAGAGACCAAGTGATCCAGGAGGGCAGCTCCTCTTACAGTAGGTCAGTAACTGTGGGACGGAGCTTAGACAGAATGCTAATAACTGCTGTGGGCCTTTTCTTCTCTGATCTAATCTGGAGAATTCGAAGACCACACATTCACCTCCACCTAAAGAATGTCAGGTAGCCTCAATTACATTACAGGATCAATTTCCTTTCTCCTGATAGCACCTGTTCAGGCAGTACCTGAGATTCCTGAAATGCTTCCTCCTACTAATGAGTGGACATTTCAGTGTCCTAAGCCCCCCGGCTGATGACCTTTGCCCATCCTGGATGTTCCTATTCTCAGTTCCCCCCAAACTTTATAAGCCTTGAATTATCCAAAGTAAAGTTAATGTGCCTTCTTATAGTGGGTCCCAGGGTGGTCATTCACCGTACGTACTCACAGGGCTTCCGAACTTCCCATGCATCCTGCTCCCTTTGCACACATAGACTATATCGGCTGACAACCTGTGAGGTCAAGGAGAACCACGTACGTAGAGCAGATTCACAGAGAGCCCCGTCTCTGCCTCCTAAGTGCTGTGATTAAAGGCATGTGCCACCATGCTTGGCTGACGTTGCAAGATTTTTTTTCTGGATGGTCCTGGCACATGCCTTTAAATCCAAGTACTTAGAAGGCAGAAGCAGGAGGATCTCGGAGTTTGAGGCCAACCTGTTCTACGGAGAGAGCTCTAGGACAGAGAGGGCCACATAGTGAGACCCTGTCTTAAAAAAACCCCCAAAAATAAATAAAAATATAATAGTATTTTTTCTTTACTCTATTCCTTTTTCATCCCTCTTTTCCCTACTCCCTCCCTCCTTCATTAGCAGTTGTTTCTCTTTTAAGGTTTGTCAGTCAGTCTGTCTGTCTGTCTGTCTCTGTCTGTCTGTCTGTCTCTGTCTCTCTGTCTCTCTGTGTCTCTCTGTCTCTGTCTGTCTGTCTCTGTCTCTCTGTCTCTCTGTCTCTCTTTCTCTTTCTCTCTCTCTCTCTCTCTCTCTCTCTCTCTCTCTCTCTCTCTCTCTCTCTCTCTCTCTCTCTCTCTCTCTCTCTCTCTCTCTCGGTGTGTGTGTGTGTGTGTGTGTGTGTGTGCGCGCACATAGCCCCTTGGAAGCCAGAAGAGGGCACTGGACCACCTGGAGCTGGAGTTGTAAGTGGTAGTGAGCCATCTGAAGTGGGAGCTGGGATCTACATTCAGGTTCTTTGGAAGAGCAGAAAGCTGAGTCGTCTCTCCAGTCCTCTTCTCACGTTTTTTTTTTTTTTTTCTTTTGTGTTTCAGAGGATGGAACCTAGGGTCTTGAATATGCTCAAGAGTTTGACCACTGAGCCATACCCCCAACCCCTCACTTGGGGATTCTAGGCAGGGGCTCTCCAAGTGAGCCAAACCACAAGTCAACAAAAACCAAAAAATTAAAAAAAAAAAACAAAAGAAATAAAAACAAACAAAACCCACAAACCTTTCTTGTCAAGTATCGTGGAGGCAATTAGATCCAAAGTTTCAGGCTAACCTGTGCTATACAGTGAGTCTCTGTCTCAAACAACAACGAGGGGGCGGGTGAGATGGCTCAGTGGTTAAGAGTACCAACTATTCTTCTGAAGGTCCTGAGTTCAAATCCCAGCAACCACATGGTGGTTCACAACCATCCGTAACGAGATCTGACTCCCTCTTCTGGAGTGACTGAAGACAGATACAGTGTACTTGGTTATCATAAATAAATAAATAAATCTTAAAAAAATAAACAACGAAACCTCTTTCCTCCATAAGCATATAGCCTCAGAAACTTTGCTATAGCAATACAGAGTGAACGAACATAGCATCATTATCTATAATTGTGGTCTGGAGCACAGTAGGCTGCATACATCCAGGATGCACAGAGACCTCAACCTTGGACCACATGGTAAAAGAGTCAAGAAGCATGGCTCATAATTAGATATGAGAAAGAATGGCGTAAGAATTAGCAAGGAGGAGATGTGATTGTGATGACTAGAGGTGAGAGGATTGTACATCTGGAAAGACAATGAACCCATCAATCACTAGAAGGAATAAGAATAAAGTCCCGCACACTAACTCCTCCAGAATAACTGCATTGAAGCCCCACCCCCAACCCCCCAGCTGCTGCCCACCCCCACCACCCCAGCACTTTCTGCTCCTATAAAGGACAGCAAAATGTGTTCCAGGCTTGCTGAGCCTGACCAGTATATTATACTCACTCCACACCAGGGCCACATATTTCTCTGACAAACACTCTCGTCTCCCTGCCCTATAAACAGACAGAGCAAGCCTGCCATAACCACGAGACTGGGCTACTAAATGCATAGTTTGTCCCATCTGAATGCTCATGTATGTTCAGCGTGGCACCCTCAGCTTGGTGAGAGGTAACTTCTCAGTAAGCATTGGTCTGTCAAATGAATGGACCATTCTGTTGCTGGCTCCTCAGTTTGGAATGTGCCTAATAAAACCAAGGACATGCAGCCAAGCTCCAAGGACTCAAAAAACCAATAGTAAATATTACCAGTCAGCATTTTTTTAAAGTTTAATTTTTTTTTTTTTTAGTTTTGAATGAAAACTCTTAGAATATCTCTTGGTTACAATGTTATGCATAGAAATAAAGCTGAGTGGGGCTGGAGAGATGGCTCGCCAGCTAAGAACGAACCCTGCTCCTTCCCAGGACACAAGTTCAGTTCCCTATACAATGTCAGTCAGCTCACAACACCCACAACTGCAGCTTCTGGGGATCCAAAGCCTTCTTCTGGCCTCCTAGTGTACCTGCACATGTGTGGCACACACACAGAGACAAATATAAAAATAAAGCTCGAATAGAATTGAAGGTGATTCTTTTCTCTCCAGCTCTCTTCTTTTATAAGTACACGTGCTTTTATTTTTTATTACTTAATTTAAAAAGAATTTACATATTTTGTTTTATTTGAGTTACTGGTGGTTGTGAGATGCCACCTGGGTGCTAGGAACTTATCCTGGGTCCTCTGTAAGAAAGAGGAAGTGCTCTTAAGCGCTAAACCATCTCTTCAGTCCCTTCCCATACTCTTTTTGTGTGACTGTTGTAGTGTGGAAGCCAGGACTTGAAAGGTACTAAGCAAATGCTCTACTGCTGAGCCCTGCCCCAGCCCTGTGTCTTTGAAGCTTGAGAAGGGAAGTGTGTTCACAGGGATAGATGCACACTATATTTCCTATGTTGCATAAACAGTCAATTTATTCAGTATAATTACTATTAAAATACTTTAATATTTATTTTTACTTGAGTGCATGTGGATGTGGATGTGTGTATCCTCCTATGTAGGTGCCTAAAGAGACCAGGGAAGGCACCAGATCTCTGAAAGTGGAGTTACAAGTAGTTAGGTTAATTAATTAATTATTATGATTATGATTGTTGCTGCTGTTGTTGTTGTTGTTTTCCCAGACAGGATTTCTCTGTGTAACAGTCTTAGCTATCCAGGAACTCTCTTTGTAGACCAGGTTGGCCTCTAACTCACAGAGATCCACTTGCACTTGCCTCCCAAGTGCTGGGATTAAAGGCACATGCCATCATTGCCCAGCACAAGAAGTTAGGTTTTTAATATTTGTTTATTTAGTGCCAATCTCACTATGTAGCCTTGCTTTGTGAATCTGGCTATGTAAACTAGGCGGCTTTGAACTCACAAAGATCAACCTTCTTTCCTCCTGAGTTCTGGGAATAAAGGTTTGGCTTCATTTCCTTTATACCCTTGGCTACAGGTACTTATGAGCTACCGTGTGGGTGCTCAGAACCAAACCCAGGTCCTCTGCAAGAGCAGTTAGTGCTCTAAACCACTGAGCCATCTCTCCAGGTCCACCTCCTGATTTCTCCCAGGATCTGAGTTCAGTTGGAAGTTTTCATGAGGGTCGGCTCACAACTGTAATTTCAATTCCAGGGGATCCTATGTCCTCATCTGACCTGAATGGCACCAGGCATGCATGTGGTACACAGACATACAAGCAGACAAAACACTCAGACATAAGATATTAAAAAAAAAAAAAACATTAAAAAAGGAAAGATTTTTAAAAATAACTTTCCACCCGTGTATGTATTTACATGGCTCCACCTGTTAGTTTATTTAGGAAGTGTCAATGTTTGTTACAATCTGTTGATTTTAACATTAATACTCAGGCAGGAGTGTTTCTCAGTAGTAAATGCTTGCCGGGTATGCTAGGAGCCTAATTTCCATCCTCAGAGCTAAAATAGACCAGGCACCGTGGTGCAGGCATGTAGTAGCCCTGGACCTTGAGAAGTAGAGGCAGGAGGATCAGAAGTCCAAAGTTTTGGTTATATAGCAAATTCAAGACCAGCCTAGGAGATGAGATCTCAGGGGTAAAGAGAAAGAAAGAAAGAGAGAGAGAGAGAGAGAGAGAGAGAGAGAGAGGGAGAGGGAGAGGGAGAGGGAGAGGGAGAGGGAGAGGGAGAGAGAGGGAGAGAGAGAAAGAGGGAGGGAGGGAGGGAGAGGGACAGGAGAGGGAGAGAGAGAGGGAGAGAGGGAGGAGAGGGAGAGAGAGAAACTTGTAGTGATGCTCAAATTCTCTGAATTGGCTCGTGGGTACTCTTCAAGCTGGCTTCTGTGTCCTTATCGGTTTTGTCCTTATTCTTTGACTATATTTTAACTTTCTGAACCCAAATGACATCGCAGGCTTACTTTGTATCTTCTTTGTCTTCCCCTACCCACACCCTGCTTGGAATCCTCTCCTTTCTCAAATGAGAAAGGCATGGGGCGCTGACCCTTCATTTCCTAATGACCCCTCTTTGCCTGGGTCTCAGATTTCAAAGCAGCAGGATCAGCCAATGGCGGAGGCGACACTCTGGCGGTTGCCATGGTGACCGCAGGGCTTCAGCACACAGGGGAGCTATGACATCACTGCCGGAGCAAGTGCAGCCGCCACTGTAACATCCTGGTCTTTAACTCTGTCACAGGGCACTGGGCGACCTCTTGGCCAGCAGTAAGAGGCAACCTACTCCACCTGCCTAGTCGCCACCCCCGACACTCACGAGGGTGGCAGCAGCAGGTGGGAGACCAGCGGCCTCGGGTTCACAGAGATTGCCAAAGGCCACCGGTAGTGCGGAGACGGGGGAGTCTGCATCTTCAAACTCTCCTTGGAGCAACCTTGCCTAAGACCTGGGAGCCACGACCACCCAACTCCAATTCCGAGGCTGACGTGAGTCGCTAGCAAGAGTGAGATCGCAGGGGGCAGGCTGCAGACGGCTTGCGGGAGGGGGATCTTCTTGACTGAATTGGACCAATTGGGACTATCAGTAGCCTCACCTGTGAGGCCTTGTTTTCTCATCATCCTTGGAAAGAGATCTCGGCACCCTGGATCTTTCTGTGGTTTCTCGAGGCAGCTCCACAGCGCAGCAGCGCGCATACAGCTGCCTCAAGGAGTTGGGCAAGATGGTATTTGGAGTCCAGGACATTGCACTGTTAGAACACGGTTGCAAGGCCTTGGAGGTAGACAGTTACAAGTCGTTGATGATCCTGGGGATCCCAGAGGACTGTAGCCACCAAGAATTTGAAGACATCATACGGATTCCCCTCAAACCTCTGGGCAAGTTTGAAGTGGCTGGGAAGGCCTTTCTGGAGGAGGACAGATCCAAGGCAGCCATCATTAGGTTGGCAGAAGACCTCAACTACGATGTGGTCCCCAGGGAGATCAAAGGCAAGGGCGGTGTGTGGAGAGTGGTTTACATGCCCAAATGGCAGGACATCGAATTCCTCACCAAACTCAATTTGTTCCTGCGGAAAGAGGGCAGGACGGTAGAAGATGTGGCCCGCATCCTCAGGCAGGAGCTGTGTCCCACTACAGTAGGTCTTGGAGAGCTACCTCCCGGGAAGTGCTGCCTGTTTCCGCAAGGGGAGAATGCAGACAAGGGGACCACCGCCAAGGGGCATGGGGTCCCCCTTCTGGAGGACCCAGAGAAGGAGGGCAAGCCTGAAGAAGGAAAGAAGGGCAAGAAGAAGAACAAGAAACATCGACGCCGACAGCAGGCTTCTGATAAGAAGCTGTGAGTTAAATTGAATGAGTGTGTATGGGGGGGTGCGCTAAGGGAGGGTGGGAGTCATCTGAGTGGGTTGGGCGACTGTGGGAAGGTGCATAGCGTTTTGGGACTGAGTGACTGTGGATAGCAGGTGATAGACAGTGGATGGGTGGCTTTTGAGCCAGAAAGATTATCATCTGAGTGTGGCACATGATATTTGACCTTTGTCAGGAAAGCCTCTTTATTTTGCTCAATCCTGGGGCCTGAGCTAGGGCCTCAAGCATGCTACACAAGCCAAGCGCTCTATCACTGAACTACGCACCTGGATCCTCACTGGGAGATTCTAGGGAAACTGTTAGTGAGCTATATCCTTAGTCTGAGCCTAGCACTTCCTAGCTTGTGGCCTACAGCTGAGTGGGTGTGGCCTACAGCTGAGTGGGTGTGGCCTACAGCTGAGTGGGTGTGGCCTACATCTGGCTGAATGTTTTTTGTTCACTCTGTATATGCTTATTTCACACCCACCGTATTCCAGAATGGTACTTGGATATTGGAATAAAGAGGGAGAAAAAGCCAACAAAAATCCTTGACTGTGACACTCATGACGAGAGCGGTGTTACTCAGATACACCTAAGTGAGTGAGGTTTTCATTTAAATAAATTTAGATAAAGTTGAGGGAGCGAATGTATGATTGGGTGTGGACATGTTATTCATTCAAGCAACAAAAATCTCTTGAGTGTCTACAATGTGCCAGGTACAGGACATACAGTCAGTGATTCTTAGCCTTGACCTCATGGCTCTAATTTTCTGTATTTGAGGAATTGTGGGTAATGCTTGAGACTGTGCAAGGAACATGGAAGTGTGTGTGTGTGTGTGTGTGTGTGTGTGTGTGTGTGTGTATTGCTTGAGTGAAGGAGAGTAACTTCTGACTGAGAAGGGTCCCAGAGACTTGTAGAAGACTTCTAGCAACTTTGAGGCCAGCAGGATCAGCCCCACAAAGGGAGATGAATCCAAGACTGTTGCCATAGAGACTGCAGAGGGGACAGGTGCCTGCTAGCCATTGCCTTGTCCACAATGACAAGCTTTTGAAAGTGTTTTGCTAGACCTGCCAGAACTGGAGCTGACCCCCGGAAGAACCTGTCCTGAAGAAAAATCTTTGCAGGGAACGGGACACTATTCTTCGGACACCATTGCCAGAGACTTCAAGTTGAAGATAGTTCAAAAACCACGGTTGACACACGATCTGCCCACCTGTCTCCACTCAGGACCTTCCTGTTCTGTATGTGTCCCTAAACGGCTGTGGCTGTTCAGTACATGGTGACTCTCCCTTACTGAAAGGAAGGTCAGGGGTGACACCCTTAATTTAGATTAGCACCTTGGGTAAGTGTGTAGGTCTCCCCAAATTAAATCCCAGGAATCATGACTTGGAGGGGAGAGAGTGTTGTTGAAGCAGGAGATCAAGAGTTTGACGCCAGCCTTGGCTGTATAGCAAGTTTGAGGTCCGTTTGGGCGACATCGTAGCCTGTCTCAATAAATAAGGAGTCCTCAAGTCTATAAACTGAAAATCGTGTGAGGGTGAGGAGGCGGGGGAAGTGTCAGGAGCATCGTGTGAAGGTCTAGAGCCCACAGAGGTCCAGAGAAACCAGGCATGTTAAGCACACAGGGCTGTCTGTCCAGTGGGAAAGATGATAAGCCTGTTCTATCCAGAAAGCTGAGAACAGGAAGCTGTGTTATCTGTAGGTCCAAGCCATATCAAACTCCCACAACCAGGACCAGAGGTGTCTAATAACCCAGATGACCTTTATGTGTGTGACCAAGACCAGGCCCTTAAGCTGGTACAGATAGCACATCTCTAGAATCCATCTTCTTAGAAGGCATGGCATGCACCCCAAGTTGAGTTTCAGCGTAATTATGCTTCCTTGTGCAGTGGGGTTGTATTACACCAGGAAACCCCTTAAATACATCGGGAATAAACCACCTGTTATTAGACTCCTCGAAGTCTGATCCAGGTTGAGGAAGTCAATCTGCACCGGGTTTTTACTGTTATCTCTTCTTCCTGTGCACTTCCGTGTATGGCACCTGTCCCCTCTGAAAGACAATTGCTGTGAAATCCAGTTGTGGATGGGTAGACAGGTCTTTGGGCATCTAGAAACTTCTGCTACTTCAGGGATCTGTGAGGGCTCCAGGTGAATTGCATCTCACAAATGTAATTTGTGTACATACAAAAATTACTGTTTTGAGACTGTCCTTGCTATGTAGCCTATGTTGGTCTGGAACTTACTATGTACCCAAGGCTGGCCTTTATTTAACTCACCATCTTCCTGCCTCAGTACCCCTCAGATAGTAATTTCAGGCTTGCACCACCTATGCCTCTGTGATTTTTCTACTGTCTTATAACATGGAGAACCCCATGTATCTTTTTGTTTTCAGACACTGTAGCCCTACAAGCGTCAGACTCACTCAATCCTTTGGCCTCAGATCTGTGGTCAAGAAGCCTGTAGCTCTACAGGCTGGAGGGATAATGAAGCCAGTTTAGCCCTTGGGGCCTCAGAGCCTGAGTTTGATCTGCAGGTCTTTGTAATGGAAGGGTCTCCATATGAGAGTCATGCAATGGGCACCCACCCCAACAAAGACACCACACACACACACACACACACACACACACACCACACACACACCAGACACCACACACAGTCACACATACCACACACATGCACGCACACACACTATACAGACATATATTCCACACAGACACACCATATCACACAGACACACCACATCACACAGACACACCACACCATATACACCATACACACACCATACCACACACACACCACATCACACACACACAAAGACACACACACCACACACACCACATATACACCACACACAGTCACACATGCCACACACACGCATGTACTCACACACCACACACACACCCAAGACACACACACATACTTGCACACACACTAAGTATAATTTTAGATAAGGAAGAGGTCCTTGGCTCTATATTTAATTTTTCAGTCCTTGCCCACATGTTCCCGCTCTCAAGAATACTGTGTGTCGCTGGGCAGTGGTGGTAAATGCCTTTAATCCCAGCACTTGGGAGGCAGAGGGAGGTGGATTTCTGAGTTCGAGGCCAGCCTGGTCTACACAGTGAGTTCCAGGACAGCCAGGGCTACACAGAGAAACCCTGTCTCGAAAAAACCAAAAAAACCAAAAAAAAAAAGAAAAGAAAAGAAAACTGTGTGTCTGTGCTCATGATTACATTAGTCCACTCTTATGCAGATGCTGCATGGCCTGCGGCATGTCTGCCCAGTGCACTCTATTTAACATTAAGGCACAATGGGTGAATAATAAAGGACAGTGTGACATTTCTTGCCTTCACTTTGCAGCCTGAGACGTGCATGTGTTTTCAGTATTTCTCCTATGGTCATTGTATTTGTGCAACATGGATCATTATTACGTGCTGCCCACGAATCCAGAGTCCTTGAAACCATTCCCCTCAGGAGATTGTTGGAACCAGGTGACATTTCCTGACATTGTACTACAGGCTGTTGTGTGACATGAACAGTTTGAGGTACTTACCTGCATCCATGTGGCAGATGTCTGGCAGAAATCCCCAAATTGCAGCAACCCTCCCCACAACCCCACTTAAGAAGTGGGTTTCCCCTTCTTTGTTCTTCATGGTTGATATTCTACTGTATAAATATGAACTGATGAATAAATGAATGTGAATGAAACCACAATGTGTCCTGAGCATGTTGGGAGGTGGGAGAGCGGCATAAAACTTCCTTTGAGAAAATGATGTCCTTGCATTAAAAAAAAAAAAAAAAAAAAAAAAAAAAAAAAAAGGACAGTAAAAAGGTTAAGCAGATGAAGATGCCATTAGCCGAGTCTGGTGACCTGAGTTTGGTCCGCAGCACCCATGAGGTAAAAGACTCTCTTTAGACTCTCTTAAGGTGTCCTCTGACTTCTATGTATGCACGTGTGCACATCTTTTTCTCCCTCTCTCTCTACACACATACACATACATACATGCATGCATGCACATTTTTTTTTTTTTTTGAGACAGGGTTCTCTGTGTAGCCCTGGCTGTCTTGGAACTCACTCTGTAGACCAGCCTGGCCTCAATCTCAGAAATCTGCCTGCCTCTGCCTCCCAAGTGCTGGGATTAAAGGCGTGCGCCACCACTGCCCAGCTTATTTTTTAAGTTCCAAAACCTCCTTGGATGAGTTGCCTTATACTTTTTAAAAAAGAGCTGTTATTTGATGCTACTGGCTGAAAGAACACGGAACACACAGCTTTCTTCTCCCTGGCTGGGTGCCAGGGACCCCAGGCTGTTTTCCAATGCTGGGGTGAGAAGCCAGACAATTTGTTTAGAGTAAAAACAGATGGTGGAGAGACAGGTGTGCTCAGCTGTGATTCCCACTTTTGGGAGGGGGAGGCTAAAGGATGCACATACAGGGCTACCTAAAGGCCAGCCTTGGCTACATGAAACCCTGTCTCAAAAAAACTTAAAAAGGGACTGGAGAGATGGCTCAGAGGTTAAGAGCCCTGCCTGCTCTTCCAGAGGTCCTGAGTTCAATTCCCAGAAACCACATGGTGGCTCACAACCATTTGTAATGGAATCAGACTCATATACATTAAATAAATGTTAAAAGAGCCAAACAAA